>NW_021703777.1:80582229-80591551 GCF_005190385.1 Monodon monoceros | reverse complement strand
GGAGGAGGAGAAGGAGAAGAAGGAGGAGGAGAAGAAAAAGAAGAAAAAGAAGGAGGAGAAGAGGTGGAGGAGGAGGAGGAAGAAGAAAGAGGAGGAGGGGAAGGAGGGGGGAAGGGAGAGGAGAGGGAGGAGGGGGAGGAGAAGAAAAAAGAAAAACAGGGTCAAGCCCTTTCCTGGCACAAAGAGACGGAACTAATTTCTATACTTCCTCTGCTGTTTGTATATGCTGCTACAGCGTCATACATTGCTCTACATTTTAATTTACCTGTTTACATGTCATTTCTCTACTAAGTACCAAGCTCCTTTGAGGATAAAATTATATATATATGTATCAATGAACTCATTAATTTATATAAGAGCTTTACAAACTTTTTAAAGGATTCTGATATTCAGGGAAGGGTATATTTTACTGTTCAAGCCAGTGTACCCCTCCTTCCTTTACATATATAACTGAAACTAAATTATCAAAAAATAATGTCATACTTACTTTGTGTTAGACACTCTGATATTTTCTAATCCATTTTATTATATTTTGATTTTTGAAATACATTATTCATTATAGATCAACCCAATTGATTTCATTATCCAGCACACAAACTGTTTGTAACCACAGTTTGGAAAACTGCATTAGATCATGAGCTATGTCTACTTATCCTCAATGATTAAACACTGACTGGCATACACTAAATTTGATGAAAAAATTACTGACTGTACCTTTAGCACTTAGAAACACTGTATGGCATTTAATACCTGAATGTCGAATGAATGTGTAGAGAAAGCCTTTTAGGCTTTGAAGAGACGCCTGGGATACTTCTATATTTTGAGTTTCTTGGTATAATATAAGTAAGTAAGTGTCAAATAAAATCATAAAATTTTAGAAAATTGAAATGTTTACATTGGATTCATGAACATTTAACACTAAATTAAAAATGAAATAAAATGATGTAATTGACATCATTAGAGAATTTGTAAGAGCATTAATTCAACTACAGATGCTACAGTCCACTATTGAGACACAGCATGAGTTTAAGGTTGTTTGATGAATACTTGAATATAATATTTTTGGCCAAAATGTCCAAGTTCAACTGTGAGATCCTTCAAGAACACGAGGCAACCTTCAGATGGTTGTTTTTTCTAATTATCAAAAAGCATAATTCAATATTTTTAACTTCTAAGTTTAGGAAGAATCTTTTCGATTTAGGAATAGTTTGGAAAATGTTTATGCTAAAATGCAAATGTAAATTGAAAGTAGTATTACATTAGGTAGTGAAAAGTGGTGCAAGTAAGTTGATATAATTAAAGAAAATATTTTAAAAAGGAAATAAATTATTCTTTGTTCAGAAAGACAGCCCTAGCTAGGATAAAATGACTATTCCCGTAAGGCAACACCAGGGTGCCAGGGATGATGAAGGATCTGGGGGTGGTGTTGATCTTTGGAAAAATTAAGAAAGCTTTAGATCCAAATATATCTGTGTACTCACTCTTTCTTTCAGTATTCCTTGCCAGTTCCTTCATTCATCGCATTGCTTCTTAACCAGTCTGCCTGTCTATAGCCTAGCTCTTTCTACACTTCCGCCAGAGTGAGCTCTTCTAAATCCAAATCTGATTACTGTTGACCCTTGAAGAACAAGGGGGCTAGGGAAAAAACCCCTGCCCAGTCAAGAATCCCCACAGTTCAAACCTGTGTGGTTATAGGTGCAGCTGTACCATTCTCCAGCTCAGAAAGCTTTAATGACTCCCTGTATCTCTGAGGGAAAATCAGTCAAAACCCCAGGATGACACATAAAGCCCTGCTAGGTTGGGTATCCGCTGATCTCCTCTCCTTCTTCTGCCTCCATTTCCTCAAACGCATCATGAGCATCATCCACAAAATCGGGCTTCCTTTTCCCTGCATGTACTTTTTTTTTGATGTACAGGTTGGTTTTATTTAGCCTTTTTTTCCCATTTTATTTCATTATTATTTTTTATTTTTATTTAAAAATTTTTTTATTTTATATTGGAGTAGAGTTAACACTGTTGTGTTAGTTTCAGGTGTCCAGCAAAGTGATTCAGTTACACATACACATGTATCTATTCTTTTTCAAATTCTTTTCCCATTTAGGTTATTATAGAGTATTGAGCAGTGTTCCCTGTGCTATACAGTAGGTCTTTGTTGGTTATCCATTTTAAATATAGCAGTGTGTTATTTGGGGCCTCTTTGCACTGGATATTGCCTTTTTCTGGCAAACTCTCCTTGTCTTTGACTGTATCTTCATTTCTTATTCACCCTTTAAAACTTAATTTACTTAGAACCTCCTCTGTGAAGTCTCCCCTGACCCTGCTCCTGGCCCCTGAAGCCATTGGACTCTCTCAACCAGACAGAGGTTGGTAGAATGGTAGCAACCGCAGCAGCCACTATTTGATTCCAACTCAGTTACCATTATAACCATGGAAACCTGAGCAAATTACTTGGTTTCCATAAATTTCAAATTTCTCTGTAAAGTGGGGAATATAACGGTGCAGATTTTAAAGTTTATGGGGATGACGTGTGTACAGCTTAAATAGGTTCTTTGTCATTTTCAGAAAGTATATATTTGATTGGGAGGAGATAGTCATCTTTAAACCTTAATTTCCTTTGAAGAGATAGTTTGTCATCTGCATTGTCATCTTGTTCTTTGCTGCATAATAATGGTGATGCTAACAACACAACAAATCTTTAAGCATCACTAAGTGCCAGACATTATTTTAAGTGGTTTACAAATAGTACCTCTTACAACCCTACCAGTAAGTTCTATTATTATTTCCATTTACAAAGAGGAAACTGAGTTACAGAGATGTTAAGCCTTTGTCCAAAGTCACAAATTTTATATGTGTGGGTGCTGGGTTTTGGCCCTAAGCATTCTGGCTGCTGAGTTTGTGCTCCTAATTCACTAATCTGCTCTGCCTTTACTGTCAGTGTTATTAGACTCCAATTTCACCCCTCTAAGGCTCAGTTTCCTCACCTGTGAAATGGGGGAAATAATAATTTTTGAGGCAGTGGAGAGGATCAAAACAAATAAAGAATGATGAACATATTAGTGCTAAGTTTATGGTAGGAAATCAATGATAAACTTATGTTAGTTCCCTTGTATTTAAGTGCCTTTTTCTGATCAGCTGTAGGAAATATAAAGTATATATGTATGTTATTTCAAACCAACTTTATATCTAACTCAGATTCCTCAAAACACATATTAATAGTTTAAGGTGAGGGTACTTTTACATTTCCAGATTTATTTACAATCATGCCACCTCCCTGTCTTTCATATACTGTAAACACTCATCACACTTTCCAGAAAATGCTATGCAATATCATTCCTGTATCTTGATTCTGAATATTATCTTTTGTTTTGAATTCTCTCTGCTCTTTTCAATGACTTAAAAATTATTCATTCTCTAAGGCCTGGAATTCCTTTACCCTTTCAAGGCAGAATTGAACGCTTTCTGTTCTGGTCTCTCAGGATAGGTCTCTCACAGCACATATTACCTTTGCTTAATTAAGATGACTTGTTTGAATTTCTGTTTTTCTTGGATAAATGATCTTCTTTTCAGAGTAGCCATGTCTTTTCCATCCAAGTAACCCATATACCATCTAACACAGTGCCTGGCACGTGGAAACTATTTAAAGAGTGACAGTTTGGTGTTTGAATTTGGTGTTTGAATCTGGTCTGTCTACTGTCACTGTAGGTAATGACTAATGAAAATAAGTTCATAAATGGACTTATTTGCTCTATATTTTAATTTTATTGTCTAACTAAAATGCCTAGAATTATTATTATTTCCATTCTAGAAATTTAAGTTATTTGAGGAATGCAAATGATTGCATATGAATAAACTGAGAGATATAAAGGTATTATTTTACAAATTTGCTATTTGTATTACTTCTAGAGCACTCTACCATTAAGAAAGACTTGGTTATAGGTCCTGGCTAATTCCCTTGTGGAATTAAGTGAGAATGACAAATGCTGGCCTTAGCAATTATTGATTCTCAGAATTAAAATTTATCTCCAAACCTGTGTTGTACTTGCAATTTTATAATTTCCCTAAGACTCCATATTTTTTCTTGAAATCATCAGATCTTCTATTAAAACCAATTTTAAACTTTAAATGGACTCTCTTTCATCTCAATCAACATCCAAAAGCCTTCTATATCTGACTCCTCCACGTCAAAAGGAAGTGTTATTTATTTGTCAAGATGGAGTAACTTTAAAATATACTGTTATATTATACATCAATAAATGATTTAGAAAGAAAAGTAAAAGTTTCTTGAGAGAGAAGACATTATTTGATTTGATTTTATAAAATGATAAAAGGAAATTCACATTAAATATGACATTTAAAAGCCATCTCTAAAAGTTTTTTTTTTAAGCAATTTTATTTGAGGAAGAGAAGTCCTGACATTAAGAGAAGGTATTAAAATATTGTTTACTGTGGAGCAGGACGGCTGTATTCTGCTTCAACCTGGGCTTCAGCTGTTTGCAGTGAGGTCCTGTTGCTGCACTGTCATAATGATTTGTCTTTATTTATGCACCTACTCATTGTCTTTGAAGTCAGGTAATAGCTGCAAATCAAATGGCATATTCTCATTCCCCGTCACACATCTTGCTCCTTATGCATTAGGATAAACAGATGTGGCTTCACCAGAGCCATTGTCGGCAATACACTATTTTCAGTGATCATAAATATTTCCATTAATGATATTAAGGAACAGAATTGGTCTTTTGCACTTTCCTCTCCCTCCACTCTATTTTAAGGTGGTGGCTTTTTAAACAAATACTTAAATAGTGCAAGGTATTACATGGTGTGAAATAAGCTTGGTCCATTAGTATGTTGTGAGGTTGGGGTTGAGAAAAGTAAAAGGAAATAATGTGATGGGTACCGGAAAGAACGCTTTGTAAAACATGAGCAAGCTAACAAAAGGCAGAATGGCTTAGTTTTATTTATAAAAGCATTTACATGTTCCTACATTTATTAAAAAGTAACCCTCTTGAACTCAGTCTGAATGGTATTAAAATGCTGACAGGTGAGAAGGAAGAGTCTGCCAAAAGAGTTTTCCATCAGTGGTGATGTGTTCCATTTATTTTAGCCTCGATGAAAAAGAATAAGGGAATCAGAGAACCTGTGGCTTGTCATTTCAATAGCAAATAAACACCTACCTAATAATACCTCTGAAAACGTTGTTGGAAATTTATTTTTCATAAGCTCTCATGTCATGAGGGGGAAAAAAGTTGGTTTACCTTGATAAATGGAATTTAAACCTTTTAATATCTCTTATATGACATGAAACAAGAGAAAAAAATGCTTTTTCTTAATGTTTGGTCCCATATAAAAAGTAATGAAAATATGTGTAAGAATCTTGACTTACCTCAAACTACTTCGATGCTTTTCAAAGCAAGCGTTCAGGACTGGTTTTGGAATTGTCCTCCCCTCCTCTCCCTGTTTCTTCTCCTCCCTCTTTTCCTTCCTCTTTTTTGTCAGTAGAAGCTCATTTTCACAAAAGATTGAAGAAAGTGTATTTTAGGGCTTTAAAAGAGTAAAAATTAACCAAAGATCTTTAAAAGCGTTGATCCCATCCTCTTATACGGTGTTGTATTTCGTTTTCATTTGCTCTGCCGGAAGGCCTTCCCTGCCTTTGTCATTTCCAGTTCGTGTTCATTGTTTGAGTTCAGCCAGACAACTCTCCAAAGGCTTGGGAACATGATTCTGCTGTGAGCACACACAGCACCCTGGGCTCATTCCCATTAGAGCTCCTAACGCATGTGAATTCTGATTTCTTGCTGGTGTCTTCTCCTCAGTGACAGCCTGGGAGCTGAGGACAGAACTGTGAGAAACATTTACATTTAAGATAAGGAGGAATGTAGTTAAGAAGAAATACAGTTGTTAGAGAAGGACCAGGAACGCATCACATGTCATGGGACCAAAGGACTAAAGAGTTGAAAGAAGGAAGAGGCTGCAGCAGCATCAACTGCTAAAAAGGGTTTGAAGAAGAACCACTATTGAATATCACAATCAGGAGATCACTGGCTCCTTGAGAAGAACGATTTCTCTCTGATGAGGTGTAGAGAAAACACTGCAAAGTTTTAAAAGTAAGTGAAGGAAAGAGGAGTTAGGCAATGAGGATAAGCTATTCTACTACAATATTTGGTGATGAAAAGAACACAGTGTGCTGGCTGGAGGGAGACACACTTATAAGGAAAGACAGCAACAATTTCTCTAGGGAATGGATGCAACATGCCATGGGACATAGGGAAGGGACCAGTAAAAGGAACTGAGGCATCTATCAAAAGGGAAGGATATCCAAGGAAAAAAGTAGAAGTGTTGGCTTTGGCAAAAAAGAAAGAAATTTGTTTCTCAGATTTGTGCGTTGACAGGAGGGCTTACAGCAGAGATACTCTGAGTGGCAGAGGAAGGCCAATGCTCTCATACAGTTCTATCAGTAACCAATTTTGTGTGATGAGAGTGCAAACATTATGGATGGGCATGAAAGTTTGAGGTGAGGATGCAGAAAGTTTGGAAGAGTCTTTTTTTGGGATTCTGAGAGACAGGTAGTAGGCAGTTGACAGGCAACAGAAATTGACTAGCCAAGATTAGAAAGCAAGTATTTGCAATCTATTCAATTAGCAGAATTTCTGTAAATTTCCCTAGCAATACCAGGTAACTTAGGAGAAAGTAGTGAATACAGAAAATGGGGACTTCCCAGAGCTGGCAATCAGCACAAATTGTGGGATTTTGAGCTGTAGTGGATGCATTCTTCAAAAGGCTTCTTATTTGTATTATCTAGAGGCAGGGTGAAGTACAGTACTGCTCATGGACTGAAATGGTCTGAGGGTTTGCGTCTCACATTCTCATGTGTCATTCCAGGTATGAATCTAACCTGTTGTGCTTGATAAAAATTTCCCTGGCCTCACCGTAGATTTGCTAATTCAGTGAGAATGAGGTGCAGCCCGATTTCTGTGTTGTAATGAGTACCCAGGTGATTCTGACACAGGTGCTCTGAATCATGTATTGAGAGATATTGCTCTAATCACACATTGAGAAATACTGGCCGAGTCTCCTAGGGAGTAGGTCAAGGGACTACAGATCACAGTGATAATAACAAGTTGGTGGTAATTAGAGAGTGGCTAAGTTAAAAGAAAGGAGTTTTAAAAGAGAGCTTAATTTCAAAGAGTGAGCATTGGAAATGAGACTCTTTTAAAAAGCTTATTATATGTTTGAAGAGAGAGAAAGCCTTTCTTCTGCTCACCCTTCTGTCTTGCTTGCTACAATGTTAAGAGGGACCTATTTGGAAGAGTTTCAGGACAGTAAGTTAGACACATTTAGTAGTAGCTGGAGCGATATTGCATTAAACATTCAAACCCATGGGTATAGCATTATTCTTCTGCTTTCTCCTACCACTTGACTGACAAAGTAAGTAAGAGACTTGGGGCCTATTAAAAGGTTTATCAAAGAGACCTGAATGTGGAAGGAGGTACCACCCAGTTAACAACAGAGTTGTAGCTGTATTTTCAAATTTTTATTACTCTTTGGTGTGTTGTTATTCCTCTAGGGAACTGCATTAAAAAGGAAAATTATGGGGCTTCCCTGGTGGCGCAGTGGTTGAGAGTCTGCCTGCCAATGCAGGGGACACGGGTTCGTGCCCCGGTCCGGGAAGATCCCACATGCCGCAGAGCGGCTGGGCCCGTGAGCCATGGCTGCTAAGCCTGCGCGTCCGGAGCCTGTACTCCTCAACGGGAGAGGCCACAACAGTGAGAGGCCCGTGTGTCACAAAAAAAAAAAAAAAAAAAAAAGGAAAATTATGAATTTGAGCTTTCCTTGATCCTGTAACAAAATTCCATTTATTAATATCCCAAACTACACCAGGCACCTCTATCAGACGCCAAAGATTTATAATAAAAACATAAGATTGCCTTCTTCTCACCACTATGTTTTTATCATTTTCTCTCAGAATAGTGCAGTAGAAAACATAAATGAGAGAAAAAGATATAAAACAATAAACAGGGTGTCTTTTAGGTAATTAGCCCTCAGTAAATGCTTCTGTGATAGGGCAAGTTGGTGGGAACTCATCTTGGCATTTCTCCTATCCATTCCAGTAAAGAGATGCCAGAACGGCTTGTAAAACCGAGTGTAGATAAAAGGTTGCTTGTTGATTTGGGACTCCATGACGTAAAGTCATTCAAAGACAGGATGACAGAAGTTCTGTCATCCTTAACATGTGGCTTCTCAGGCTGTCTTGTCCATTGACACTTTACAAACAGGAAGGGAGAAGCAAGAGGTTGGAAGGTCACATGGGAGAGTTTATGAGCCAAGACTGGAAGTGGTAAAAATCACCTCTGTCCACATCCACATTCCATTAGCCAGAACTCAGGGATGTGGTCACATCTTACTTAGGTAGGCTGGGAAATATTTTGTCTAGGAGAAAAAGGAAAAAAAGATGTTGAATCTGTAACAGCCCCTGCAAGGTAATTACCTCAAAAGCACCTGTTCAAATACTCCCAACAGGACTTTTGATTGGAGATGCATAAATAAAGCCAAGTGGAGTCAAGAGGTCAGCAGAGGGGAGGAGAGTATCCAGTGAGGCAACTCCATGTGGGACCCAAGCAGGTGGTTTCTGTGGCAGGATCATGGTTGGACCTTGATTCCCCTCTGAGCCTGAAGGGTGGTGATTCAGTCTTCCTCCTGTTTCTCATGCATTTTGTGAGATACAGTAAGTCCCCTACATACGAACATTCAAGTTGTGAACTTTCAAAGATGCAAACTGCGTTCAATCAACATCAGGCATGAGTGAAATTACAGCTTGCCCTCCATCTCCTATTGCTGAGATGCTTCAGCTCTACCATCTCCCACCTCCTCTCCCTCCTCCAGTCAGTAACTCTTCTTGCCTGTTCACTTGATGCCAGCCCCTGGATGCCAGCTGTTGTACTGCACTACTGTACTTTTTAAGATACTGTACTGTAAGATTAAAAATGTTTTCTTTATTTTTTGTGTTTGTTTTTAATGTATTATTTGTGTGAAAAATATTATAACCTATTACAGTACTATAGTACTATATAGTCGACTGTGTTAGTTGCGTACCTAGGCTAACTTTGTTGGGCTAAATGAAAAAATTGGACTTACAAACGCGCTCTCGGAATGGAACTAATTCATATGTAGGGGACTTACTGTACCTGTAGATTCCCTACTCACAAATTCCATTATCTGAGAAGGTTTTATTGTCCTTATAAGATCACCCTTTTTTCTGAAAATTCTCCTCAAATTCTTTCTGTTTTATATATATATATATATATATATATATATATATATATATATA
>NW_021703777.1:80425087-80582219 GCF_005190385.1 Monodon monoceros | reverse complement strand
TATATATATATATATATATATATATATATATATATATATATAAATAGTTAGGGGGTGATTAATTTATTACCCCTTTAACAAACCTACCTTCTTACCTTCATCCTATTATAATGTTATACTATGTCTAATGCAAGGATGCTTTTGACTTTCAAGAAACAAAAGATCTGCCTTAAAGTGGCTTAAACCATAAGAAAATGTATTACTTCTCATAATTGGAATCAGGAGTTTGAGGAGCATATCGTTCAGCATTCAACTGAAAATTAAAAGGAAAAAACAACAACAGTTAGCCTAATGTATAAAGAAAGAGATTTAATACAAAGGGATTTAATACAAAGGATTGGTTAGAACAAATATTGAAAAGCCTGGTAAATTAAGCTGTAGGCTGAGTTTCCAAAAATGTCTCCCTGACCACATGACTGGTCTTCCAGGGATGCTGCTACCTCTGCTACCATCTTGAAGCTGCAACCGAGGATACTTGTCTCTTAAACAGAGGCTCCAGAACAATGCCACCTCTACTGTTAACCATGAGTACTAGATCCCAAGAGCTTTTGTAACAAGGTGTCACAAACTGATTGGCTTAAAACAATAGAAATGTATTCTCTTTACAGTTCAGCAGGCCAAAATTCTGAAATCAAAGTGTCAGCAGGGTTGGTTCCTTCTAGAGGCTCTAAGGGAGAAACCATCCCAAGCCTCTCTCCTACTTTCTAGTGTTGTCCAGCAAGCTTTGATGTTTCTTGGCTTTCAGACACATCACTCCAATCTCTGCTTCCATCTTCTTTGGGTCTCTGTGTGTTCTTTTCACTCTTGTATTGACAGTCTACTTGCTCAGCATAATCCAGTATGATTTCCACTCTATCCTTACTTTAATTATGCCTGCAAAGACCTTATTTCCAAATGAGGTCATATTCTGAAGTTCTGGGTGGACATTAATTTGGGGAGAACACTATTCAACATATTGTACCATACCAGAAATATGAATGTTCTATTTCTTATCTCTGAACAACCATGAATTTAGAGACCCAATATTAGGCCTTCTGTTACTGTTGTCACAGAATATAAAAGATCATTAAATTCATCTACTTACACAATAATGCTGTGTTACAAACATTCTAAAATTTGGTGGTTTAAAATAACAACTATTAATCATTGCTGAAGAGTCTACGGATCAACTAGGCAGCCCTACTGATAATGACTTGGTTAGACTCTTATGTCTGGTAGCTGTCTAGCAGATCTGTTGGGAGTTGGTTTATCTGAGATGGTTTCTGTTGGGGTGAATATGTTCTTATATTTTCCATCAGGCCATCCTAGATATAGTTTCAAAATGATCACAAGGTTCTAAGATAGAGGGCAGAAGCAAGTAATGCCTTAGAACTATCCCTTAACCTTTCTGCAGCACTGACCAGAAAAAGTCACAAGTTCAGTTCAGACTCAAGGGATGAGAGAATTGACTCCAAATTTGATGGGAGAAACTGAAAATATACATTGCAGGAAAGACACATTGTATATATATCTTACACATATGTATATACACATGTATAGAATACATATATAAGTTATGTATATCTGTGTGTATACATATACAAATACATACCTTAAAGCTTCTAGAGTTGGAGTTGAGTCAAAGCTTAATATCTGCCATAGGCAAGATTCAAGGATAGTTGATCATGTGGCTTAACAATACTTCTCAGTCATCAGAATATTGAGTTTATTCTCTAGCAGGTAGTAAAATTATTCAAACAGTTGAGACATGTGTGCCTCTAATTTTGTGGATTGCAGTTGCAATTAGAGAAACATTTTCCCAAAAGGATATGAGTCATTTTTTTCTGAAACCACCTTCATCATAGTTACCAACAAGTTCCATCACAAAAAATCCACTTCTTTTTTGCTGATATAGTTTCTCCCCTTGGCCTTTATGTGAGATTTAAATAAGTAAATATGCATAAAAATTTTAGAATATTGTCACATATACTAAGTACCATGTATTCATAATAATGGTTTTAATAATAGTAATTATAATAATTATTATCATTGTTATCTAGCTACTTGGCTTCAATAGTTCTGCTATTAATGTTTGTTTTGAAAACACAAACTTGCTCAATGCAATTTATATATTAGGAAACAATTTGAACACAATTGCTTGTACATAATTTCATTGGGGGAAACACTAAGTAAATGCAGAAAACTGCACACAGTTGAACTGAGCTGCACAGGACTGCACAAAATGCACACAATGAGAGAACAATGAGACACACGTATCTATACCTGGTGTTACAACTTTCCTTTCAGTTTCTGTAATCTTTCTTGCAGCACTTCACAACAGCCTATAAGCTGTAACCCTTCCTATGGCCACCATGGCCTCACGACTCCATTTCCAACTTCCTTTTTAATTTCCCTTCCTCTTATCCCATTGTTTTGTTTTCCTCTCTTTTTCTCTCTCTTTTTTTTTTTTTTTGCAGTACGTGGGCCTCTCACTGTTGTGGCCTCTCCCGTTGCGGAGCACAGGCTCCGGATGCACAGGCACAGCGGCCATGGCTCACGGGCCCAGCCGGCCTGCGGCACGTGGGATCTTCCTGGACCGGGGCACGAACCTGTGTCCCCTGCATCCGCAGGCGGACTCTCAACCACTGCGCCACCAGGGAAGCCCTGTTTCTTTTTTATTTCATTCTTTTCCTATATTTATTTTGAACTCTTCCTCTTGCACACAGTAAACAAATTCCATAAGCAAACTTCAGGTCTTTTTCAAGGTAAAGTGCCATATTTATTGTAGTAGTTATGTATTTCTTAACCAATTAACTTGTGTAAAAGTGTGCTACTGTTTTTATTAGGTTCCTATGGTTTTTCAAAATTATTATCGTATCACTTATGCTGTTTTTAAATTCTGTTTTTGCATTCTCATTAGCTCTGTGGTTTTCATTACACAATTTAGCATAACCATAGTGCAGGGATTTTTAAGAATGCATATGTAACATCATGGAAATGACTGTATCACCTTTAGGCTGATTGAGTCTGGATATCAACATACCCATCAGTTTCAAATTCTTTAATGTTCAATGATGTACTCAACATATTCACTTGAATCTCATCAAAAGATAAGTCTCTATTTTTCTGCTAAATCTAGTTGTCTCACATTTTCCCATGGCTGCCATTAGCACCAACCTTAACCTAGTTGCTCAAGCAAAAATCCAAAAATTTTCTTTAATTTCTCACTTTTCTTCACCTTTACATCAAATCCTTTAGAAAGTCCAATGGCCATACCTTTAAAATATATCTGTAATCCAGCTAGTTGTTACCATTTTTACTTCTACAACCAGTTATAACCACCATCATCTCCTACTTAGACAACTGAAAAAGGTATTGATTTTACAGTTTCCATTATTGTCATCATCACCTCCATGTCCCACCCCATCAATCTATTTTGCATACATTAATGAGAGTAATCTTTTAGAGTTGGATTTTTTTACTCCTCTGCCTACAGTCTTTCAAAGGACTTCAATTCACATCAGATAAAATCCAATCTCCTTAGTCTACACGTCCTAATAATCTGACAACCTCTCTAACATTACCTCCTCTTTTCCTCCTTAATTATGATCCTCAAGCACAGGCCTTCTGGCTCTTCTGTAGACACGCAAAGAATTTTGTATGGCAGTAGAGGAAAAGGAAGCAAGGCAGAGTGTGATCCTGGTAATAAAGCAGCAATTACTCAAAAGAAGGGAAGCCTACTCATTCATGTAAGTGAGGTTCTGTTTTGTCTACACCTTGGTAGAAACATTATGTATCATTGGCGTTGTCTGTGTTTGTTGGAAATGTTGTTTATGTTCTGTAGGAACACTGGGATTGGATTAGCAGTAGGGTCTACTTTTCTTTCCTCAGTTCTTTAGAGAGGCCTTCCCAGATTAGAATGTGTAATCTGACCCTCAATTGCTCTTGATTCCCTTTGCTCTCCTTATTTTTTTCATAACACTAAACAAAGTAGTACTGTTTATTGTGTCATTTTATTTGTGTCTGTCTTTTCCAATGGGATGTAGACCCCAGGATGGCAGCAACTTTCTGCTTTTTTACTGTTTTATTCCACCATCAAGAATAGTGCCTGGCATCTAGGAGGCACTTAATAAATATTCAGTAAAGAAATGAACACATGACAGCTTCCTTTGTGTAACCAGGACCAGTATTAAATCATATGATCTCCTTCCTTTAAAGTTTTGTGAGATTTAAAGACTCTCCTTCTCCAAGACTTGAAAATCCTTTGTTCTTGGAATTGGGAAGCAGGTCAGAAGGGTGGGCATGAGCTGCTTCTCAGTGTTTATACATGGATCTTTAATTCCTCCTTCTTCATGCATAGGGGTTTATCTGGTTCCTCCATAGTTGGAGGTACAGGAAGAAGAAAAATAAAGATCTTTACTGGTTCCATGATAATCATGGGTTAGTGCATCCTGGATGAGGTAGATTTCAAAAGCTCATTCATTCTCTTTAGAGTTGTTTGGAAACCACCACAAAACTCTCTTATGAAAAGTTCCACTGATGTAGCTATATCCTGCTGCTGACCAACGGAGGCTCTCCCCTCAGTCTCATGGCTTCTAGTGAGTCATTTCTCTGTGGTCACTTCATGCCCTGGGTCTTTCACTTGTGCTTGAGAGCATGATTCAGCCAGTCTTTAGTTTTCAGAGTTCTCTAAGTAGGTGAAAATCAGAAACTCAGCCTTGTGTTCCTCTTCCTCCAGGGGGATGATGTAAAACTCTCAAAATGATTTTTCTTCAGTCCCCTTCTCTTGAATTGAAATGAGAGGGAAATATCTTCCCCTCCTTCCCTAAGGCAGAAGGGCTTGGGGAAAACAGTACAGGAAAACAGTACAGGAAAAAAGCACAAGTCTTTCCAAAGAAATCCTCACCTTTGGCCTTTTCAAACTCCAAAGAATGTTTTCCTTCTTTCAAATAGCCTCAGGGTAAAGGGTAAGTGCAGGCTGAATGGGTTAGAGGATCCTTTAGCAAATCTGTAAGATAGATGAGAACCTCACCTGAGGTAGCACTGAAAATGTTGTCCTCTACATTTGAGCCTGCTGCAAAAATCTGAGACAGCAGGGAAAGATTACTGCTCACATTCTGTTACATTAACATTCAACAGTGCTATTATTATTAAGTTTTAAAGGAAACTTACTGATTCCAGTAATTGAGAAGTAGATGGAGAAATCTGGCTTTAGTTACATTTGGTTCCAGGAGCTCAAGTTATGCCAACAGTTATCTCTCTCCCTCTCTCTTTCTGATTATTATTGTTTTCATTCTCTTTTTCTCTTTCTTACTAGGTTCTGTTTCCTGGTGAATATTGCCCCTGTGATAATGAAAGTTTCTTTCCAGATGATGTAGAAAATGATTGCCTATAAGTTTACATTCATTTTATTCCATCTTTGTAAACATAAGAATTTTAGGAGAACACATACATATACACAAACACAAAATATTTCTTCTGATGTCTTATTTAACCCTCCAAAATATTTTTTGGGTCCTACTTGACTTAGGTATCCATTCTGAAACAATATCAGTCAATATTCCAGGAACACTAAGACTGGCCTAGAATGAGAAATATGCCCAATTTTTGTCCAGGAAGAATGGAGGACCATGACTGGAAAATCCACCTTTACTATATAATGGTGTGGGGAAAATTTTCCAAGGAGTTTAACAAAGAAGGAAATTGAAAAGAGTTGTTGGCAGCAGAATTACTATGACTATCACATGTATATGTTTTCATAATACTCTTTGTTCATACTTTTCTAATTATTTACTTCTCCCTGCCAAATGAATAACTGGAGAGAAATGACACTGTCGTCTTTTAGATGCTTAAACATTTAATATGTTAAGTGAATAAATGTACAGTGAATGAATCAGTGAATGAATCATCTTGATTTTTCCATTAAGAGGAAAGATAATACCAAAAGTAACTACCACAACTTTAGTACCAAAACTAACTACCACAAGTTTTTTTTTTTTTTTTTTTTACAGATGTATAAGCTATCTTACATGCTCTTTGGAAGAATCATGTTTCTTTTTTTTTAAATTTTTTTAATTTATTTTATTTTATTTTATTTTTTAACATCTTTATTGGGGTATAATTGCTTTACAATGGTGTGTTAGTTTCTGCCCCATAACAAAGTGAATCAGTTATACATATACATATGTTCCCATATGTCTTCCCTCTTGCGTCTCCCTCCCTCCCACCCTCCCTATCCCACCCTTCCAGGCTGCCACAAAGCACCAAGCCAATATCCCTGTGCCATGCGGCTGCTGCCCACTAGCTATCTACTTTACTACGTTTGTTAGTGTGTATATGTCCATGACTCTCTCTCACCCTGTCACAGCTCACCCTTCCCCCTCCCCATATCCTCAAGTCCGTTCTCCAGTAGGTCTGCGTCTTTATTCCTGTCTTACCCCTAGGTTCTTCATGACATTTTTTTTCCTTAAATTCCATATATATGTGTTAGCATACGGTATTTGTCTTTTTCTTTCTGACTTACTTCACTCTGTATGACAGACTCTAGGTCTATCCATCTCATTACAAATAGCTCAATTTCGTTTCTTTTTAAGGCTGAGTAATATTCCATTGTATATATGTGCCACATCTTCTTTATCCATTCATCCGATGATGGGCACTTAGGTTGTTTCCATTTCCTGGCTATTGTAAATAGAGCTGCAATGAACATTTTGGTACATGACTCTTTTTTGAATTTTGGTTTTCTCAGGGTATATGCCCAGTAGTGGGATTGCTGGGTCATATGGTAATTCTATTTGTAGTTTTTTAAGGAACCTCCATACTGTTCTCCATAGTGGCTGAACCAATTCACATTCCCACCAGCAGTGAAAGAGTGTTCCCTTTTCTCCACACCCTCTCCAGCATTTATTGTTTCTAGATTTTTTGATGATGGCCATTCTGACTGGTGTGAGATGATATCTCATTGTAGTTTTGATTTGCATTTCTCTAATGATTAATGATGTTGAGCATTCTTTCATGTGTTTGTTGGCAGTCTGTATATCTTCTTTGGAGAAATGTCTATTTAGGTCTTCTGCCCATTTTTGGATTGGGTTGTTTGTTTTTTTGTTATTGAGCTACATGAGCTGCTTGTAAATTTTGGAGATTAATCCTTTGTCAGTTGCTTCATTTGCAAATATTTTCTCCCATTCTGAGGGTTGTCTTTTGGTCTTGTTTATGGTTTCCTTTGCTGTGCAAAAGCTTTGAAGTTTCATTAGGTCCCATTTGTTTATTGTTGTTTTTATTTCCATTACTCTAGGAGGTGGGTCAGAAAGGATCTTGCTGTGATTTATGTCATAGAGTGTTCTGACTATGTTTTCCTCTAAGAGTTTGATAGTTTCTGGCCTTACATTTAGGTCTTTAATCCATTTTGAGCTTATTTTTGTGTATGGTGTTAGGGAGTGATCTAATCTCATACTTTTACATGTACCTGTCCAGTTTTCCCAGCACCATTTATTGAAGAGGTTGTCCTTTCTCCACTGTACATTCCTGCCACCTTTATCAAAGATAAGGTGTCCATATGTGTGTGGGTTTATCTCTGGGCTTTCTATCCTGTTCCATTGATCTATCTTTCTTTTTTTGTGCCAGTACCATACTGTCTTGATTACTGTAGCTTTGTAGTATAGTCTGAAGTCAGGGAGCCTGATTCCTCCAGCTCCTTTTTTCGTTCTCAAGATTGCTTTGGCTATTCGGGGTCTTTTGTGTTTCCATACAAATTGCGAAATTTTTTGTTCTAGTTCTGTGAAAAATGCCAGTGGTAGTTTGATAGGGATTGCATTGAATCTATAGATTGCTTTGGGTAGTAGAGTCATTTTCACAATGTTGATTTTTCCAATCCAAGAACATGGTATATCTCTCCATCTATTTGTATCATCTTTAATTTCTTTCATCAGTGTCTTATAATTTTCTGCATACAGGTCTTTTGTCTCCTTAGGTAGGTTTATTCCTAGATATTTTATTCTTTTTGTTGCAGTGGTAAACGGGAGTGTTTTCTTGATTTCACTTTCAGATTTTTCATCATTAGTATATAGGAATGCCAGAGATTTCTGTGCATTAATTTTGTATCCTGCTACTTTACCAAATTCATTGATTAGCTCTAGTAGTTTTCTGGTAGCATCTTTAGGATTCTCTATGTATAGTATCATGTCATCTGCAAACAGTGACAGCTTTACTTCTTCTTTTCCGATTTGGATTCCTTTTATTTCCTTTTCTTCTCTGATTGCTGTGGCTAAAACTTCCAAAACTATGTTGAATAAGAGTGGTGAGAGTGGACAACCTTGTCTTTTTCCTGATCTTAGTGGAAATGCTTTCAGTTTTTCACCATTGAGGATGATGTTTGCTGTGGGCTTGTCATATATGGCCTTTATTATGTTGAGGAAAGTTCCCTCTATGCCTACTTTCTGCAGGGTTTTTATCATAAATGGGTGTTGAATTTTGTCGAAAGCTTTCTCTGCATCTATTGAGATGATCATATGGTTTTTCTCCTTCAATTTGTTAATATGGTTTATCACATTGATAGATTTGCATGTATTGAAGAATCTTTGCATTCCTGGCATAAACCCCACTTGATCATGGTGTATGATCCTTTTAATGTGCTGTTGGATTCTGTTTGCTAGTATTTTGTTGAGGATTTTTGCATCTATGTTCATCAGTGATATTGGCCTGTAGTTTTCTTTCTTTGTCACATTCTTGTCTGGTTTTGGTATCAAGGTGATGGTGGCCTCGTAGAAGGAATTTGGGAGTGTTCCTCTCTCTGCTATATTTTGGAAGAGTTTGAGAAGGATAGGTGGTAGCTCTTCTCTAAATGTTTGATAGAATTCGCCTGTGAAGCCATCTGGTCCTGGGCTTTTGTTTGTTGGAAGATTTTTAATCACAGTTTCAATTTCAGTGCTTGATTGGTCTGTTCATATTTTCTATTTCTTCCTGATTCAGTCTTGGCAGGTTGTGCATTTCTAAGAATTTGTCCATTTCTTCCAGATTGTCCATTTTATTGGCATAGAGTTGCTTTTAGTAATCTCTCATGATCTTTTTTATTTCTGCAGTGTCAGTTGTTACTTCTCCTTTTTCATTTCTAATTCTATTGATTTGAATCTTCTCCCTTTTTTTCTTGATGAGTCTGGCTAGTGGTTTATCTATTTTGTTCATGTTTCTTATAAAAAAAGAGATTTAAGTACGTTTTCTGAAGAGTCTAAAGGAGAATAAAGAAACAAACAATATTAGTAGTGTTAATAGAGTTTGGAGAGGAAAAAAAATTGATAATTATGATTTTTATTGTGTGAAGGCATGACACACCACTTGATTACCAAGGATTGCCATTTGCTTAATTTACTATTAACTAGAAGAAATTAGGTTCCCATTAATTATTTCTTCCACTGCTTTTGTCAAAAAGATAATGTTAATCCCTAGCAACTGCATTATAGTATATATATATTATAGTATATTATAGACATATTTAATAGTGGAAGCACTGAATAATCAGTACACTTATCATTAGCAAAGTGCAAAAAAAATGTATTAAATCTGTCCTGCTGCTCCTTATGTGACTATTTCTACTGACTCTCATATTACTACTCACATATATTTGCTGACTTTTTAGCCAAATAAATCTGTGACATACTAAGTATTTTATAACACAGAAGTGAATTTTTTCCCCCAGTGAAGGTTCATTTAAATAGTTTTGTTGTCACCATAAGGGGCTTTTTTTTTTTTTAACAACATAGCCCATGGTGTGGAAACATTGGTGACCACAGTCCCTAAGGAGAGATAAAATGTGTTAGAGAAGAAATGAACACCTGCAGGAATTGTTTTGTTTTGACTAAAGAGGCACTTTGATATTCAGTGAGAGGGAGGAATATGCAAGCGAAAAAATGTAGACAGTGATTAAAACCATGTTTCTTTGCCAGTGGGGTTTCTATATGCATTTTATCACTGTTTCTGGAGGTAAAACAAGAAGGTGTGTAACCTTTGCATCCCACTACCACAGTATTAATCTCACTCAGAATGAAGACAGAAGGTCTCAGTGTGTGGTGCCATAGGAAAGATATATTTTAATAGCCCAGAGCTTGATGCTTTCACAAACACTGGCATTTGTTGAGGTTAACTTGAAATAAAATCTAATCTTACAAATAACTGAAATAGAACAAAATGCAGAAAACAACTGTTTTCAAATTATTGTATTGTTTATAAATCGAATGAACCACTTCCTAACTCAATCAACTTGTCCTTGTGAGTTAATGTGCTATGATACCAATTTTTTATACTAAAAAACATTTTAAGGTGGTTCTTATAGCCTTTAGCTCGATGATGCTTCTCTAGGAAGGAGACTTTTATCTCCCAGAAATTTCCATGCTTCCTGCTTGCTCAGAAACATTGCATGTGGTTTAGCAAGTGTATTAACACCTAGTCCAGCATATTTGATGACTTCTCTGAGGGATGTATTAGCAAGTTATCATTTAGAACATAGCAAACACTGAAATTGAGTGGAAGGAAGGAGCTTTTTAAAGAAAGCACGTTTTGGGTTCCAGGTGCTTTGTTTATAAAGTCTCACTTATTCATCCTTGATATTATTACTATAATCATATCCCCCTTTTTACAGAAAAATAAAAATTTATGGAGAACTTTAAGATAACTTTAATAACTTTAAGTTATTAATTTAACTGAAGATTAATTTAACTTTAAGATAACTTTAATAACTTTAAGTTATTAATTTAACTGAAAAAACTAAATCGTATAAGAACTGAGATCTTATCCAGAAATTCTATCACATAAAATATCTATCAGATAAAATAATTATCCTAAAATGATCAGGATATCAAAAAGCCCATCAAGGTGTGTCCTTTCTCTAATTTGGTAATCCCTACTGCCTCATTTAATTGCTGCACTGCTGACCACCTTGAAGTCCAATATTATTCAGTTTATTAAAAGTAATTTAGCTATTCAAGTTTAAAATTTAGTTTCTTTTAGATGTTTAGTCTCAGCCAATATTTAAACTAAACCAATTCAAATTTCAACTTGATATTAGGACCGTCTTCCCATTTAAACTCTCTCCATTTTTTCATTTTTTTCTTTCTTCTACTACTCATGCTCTCAGGATACCTCTTGGTGTGGTGGAAAAATTGGTATAACTTCAAAGGTTTGAGAGGCAGGAGGCTGTTCTGCATTCTGTCGCCTCTTTCTTTCCTGTGTCTCCTGGGTTGATTGAAGCTTTGCCATTGTGTATTTGCCTCTGTCCCCTGTGCACCTGCTTCTCATGCAATTCCTCTCTCATTGTGTTGGCTATAAATGTCTCTGCTTCCTAACTTAGCCTCTGGTTATGGGATTTATCTATTTTGGATTTTACCTACCCTAAATTCTTCTCTCTATGACCCATTCATCCAGCCCTTCTGCAACCATCTCTGAGTCATGTGGGGGAATTTGAACCTCTTCCATACCATATACGGCCTATAGGCTAATTCTTACCCTTTATCAGGCTAAAAATCTCACCATGCTATTTTTACTCGTGATCCATATGCACTGTGTCATCATTAGGAGGAGGAAGGACCCTTGAAGACCTAGGTAATGCCTTGCCCACTGGTCAGCAGTATCAACTAAAATTAAAAAAAAACACTTCATCAAATACATTTCAGAGGTTATGCCATGTCACACAGCTCTATTCTTAGTGAATTTGTTGATGTGCCATGGAGATATGAATACACACACATGAGTTAATATGTTCCCTAGAGTGTGAGTATAAAGTATTTGCACGCAGAATGGTTTACATCATTTTCTCCTTGTTAGATACTAACCTATGTCTGATGGTTTAGATTTGGTACACGATTCAAAGTAAATTTGGAATGAAAATTCAACTAGGTATATATTTCTAGGCAGCTTGTCGTATCCAGAGTGTCATGGACAGATCTGCTGATGAGTCAGTTTAACTGCAGAATTCACGCAAGAAGCTCTCCTGCTCTGGCACTCATCCAACTCCCAGGGATTCTCTACTCATCCCTATAGAATGGGCCCTATGAAGTCAGCAAGAAAGCCTCAAGAAAGTCTTAACATGGGTCTTCCTTCCTGCATTCTTCTCCATTTTTCAGTCCTTCTCTAATTCTCTCCTTAAATTTAGAAATATAAGTGTTCCCTTTCTTGTTAGATGGGAGAGTGTTGCCATACCCTGCATTCTCCTCTCAGGGCTTTCAGTAAAATCTCTACTCTCTCTTTAATTTCACCCTTCATTTCTTATCATCTCTTAGATGCAAACTTATCCATATTTCTTCAAATAATAAATCATTGCAAATCAAAAAGTGCTTTAGTTTTAGGCTATTTTGCTTCCTGTGAGTTAAAAAAAATCATTCAGGGGAACTATATTCAATACCTTGTAATAATCTATAATGGAAAAGAATCTGAAAAAGAATATATATATGAACATATATATATATATATACATGAATCACTTTGCAGAAACTAACACAACATTAATAACAAAAAAATTCACTTAGAATTTAATTTAACTTATTTTATCCAGGCTGTATCTGTTCTCTATACAGAGTAATATATGACAATACTCCAGTAGATAGTAGTCACAGGACAGTAGGCATAGAAGAAGAAAGCTCATGGTATAAAATTTTCAAATAGTACTCCTTACATGTGTAAGAGATCTTGTAAATATTTAGAAAATAGCAAGTGTTCAGTAATTTTTTAGCTACTACTATTTCTACTATGTTTTGACCTCCCTTTGTTTCATCTCCATACTGATCAAACTCCTCAGTGACTGCCATCTGTCTGCTAGCTTCACTTGATTCTGTAATTTCTGCCCTTCGAGATCTGGACCTTCATTGGTGACCTGTTGCAATCTAGTTAGGTCTGTGTATTAATTGGTTTCCAGAACCTGGAAGTTATCCTGTCTCATTTGAACCATGCTTCTGGCAACAATTAGGACCCCATATAGTAGAGTGAAGTATCTTTTAAAGAAACACATCATTGTAAATATTAGATATAAAAGAGAAAAGGAGAGTTAAAAGTATTTTCATGGACTCAGACTCATAATTAATATGGAATCATAATTAATTTTTGTATTAATTAACTCAGTTCTTCAATAAATATTTATTGAGTACCTACTATGTGTTACACTTAGTTTTAATTTCTGGGATATAGCAGAGAAGGAGACAGAATAAGTCTTCTCACTTATTCTCTCATTATAGTAAGCCAGACAGATACCAAGAAGGTAAAAAATGATAATTTCAGATAGTGACAAAGAGTATAAAAAATAACCAAGGTACTTGGCTAGAGAATTACATGATATTTCTGAGACGGTGGTTATTAGAAACATGTTGCCATTAAATTATAAATTCTAGGTAATAATAATGAAGGTTATAGTGAGATTTAAATTCCTTCTGATTTTAAAGTATGATGAATTATTATAGGAGTAATTATTTTAGGAGAATATCTTCATAACTTTTTTTTATACTTAAAGAATTTTTTAGAGTGCGTTTATTCAGAAACCTAACATGGCCATCATGAATTTCCTGTTCAAGAAAACAGTATTACAAATTTACCTCAAATTAGAAGATTATGATTCTACTAAACATTGGAAGATTATTCACCCTTCAGTTTCCTTGGACACTCTTAGTGGAATGGGCTCCCATAACAAAATACCATAGACTGGGTGGTTTATTTTCTCATGGAAATTTATTTTCTCACAGTTCTGGAAGTCCAAGATCAAAGTGCCAGCAGTGTGGTTTCTGGTGAGACCACTCTCCTTGTCTTGCAGATAGTGCATTCTCAGTGTCCTTACATGGCCTTTTCTCTAGGTGCATATGCCGAGAGAATGAGAGAGAGAGCGGTTTTTGGTGTCCCTTTTTCCGATAAGGCCACCAATCCTATTGCATTAAGATCCCACTCTTCTGTCATCATTTAATCTTAATTACCTGCTTAAAGACCCTATCTCCAAATACAGTCACATTGGGGGTTAAGGCTTCAACGTAGAAATGGGGTCGGGGATTGTGGGGGACACAATTCAGCCCATGACAGAGACTATCTCATCACTTAGAGGATTTAAAAGCTCTTTAAGTCCAACATTGTGGTGGATCTTTTTTTCCAACATATTTTTATGATCAATGAAATGAACTAATGGCATTCTATTCAAATTGTTATGCTAATTTAAATGGATTTATTAAAATTCCTATATAATTTTAAGTTATAGTCTTTTATTCAAAAACTCACACTCTATTAGTTCCCTGTTCCTGCTGTTACAAATTGCTACAAACTTAGTGGCTTAAAACAACACAAATGTATTATGTTACAGTTCTGGAAGTCAAAAATCCAAAGTGGGTCTATGGGCTAAAATCAAGATGTTGACAGAGCTATGTTCCTTCTGGATTCTCTATGGGAGGATCTATTTCTTCACTTGGAACAGGTACAGGTTTTAGAGGCTGCATCCTTTGGTGTGTGGTCCTTTCCTCAACATCAATATCTCAATATTCCATCTCCCTCTTTCTCTCCCTCCCCCTACCCTCTTTCTCTCTGACCTTTTACTTCCATTGTTACATCTCCTTCTCTCTGATTCTCCTGCCTTTCTCTTTCTTTTATTAGGACATTTACAATCTGGATAATCTAGGGTAATTTCCCCACCTCAAGATCCTTAACTTTATCACATTTGCAAATTCTCTTTTGCCATGTAAGGTAATGTATTCACAGGTTATGGGGATTAGGATGTGGACATCTTTAGGGAGCGATTATTCTACTACATTGTTCGTATTACTTCTTGTGAAATATTTTTATTTAGGAAGTATATAAACTTTTTTTGCCATTAAAATTCCACAATTCCATAAACTTTTGTTAAATTAATGAATCTCCTAAAATATCTGACTTACCATGGGTATTTCATCTTTCAGAGTTTTTTTCTTTTTTTTTTTTTTTTTGTGGTACGCGGGCCTCTCACTGTTGTGGCCTCTCCCGTTGTGGAGCACAGGCTCCAGACGCCCAGGCTCAGTGGCCATGGCTCACGGGCCCAGGCGCTCCACGGCATGTGGGATCTTCCCGGACCGGGGCACAAACCCGTGTCCCCTGCATTGGCAGGCGGACTCTCAACCACTGCACCACCAGGGAAGCCCCATCTTTCAGAGTTTTAGCAGTAAAATCTGAGGTAACTTTGCCTTCTATATCAATTGAGATAAATGCTGTATCGTTCATGACAACAAACTCAGATTTAAGACATGCTTGTTTACAAGTTAGACTATGCAAATCATAGATGCAGCAGATAACTGACACACCCTCCAATTCAAGTTTGTAATATGAACTTACATTTCTGTTATATAAATAACCTAGAGATGGCCTGCATATTGCCCTGAAGGTTGTTGATTTCCTCACTGCAGGTTGAGGCCTCTTAGCACAAAATGCTGACCGACAAACTCAACTTTTATACCTCCAATTGACTTGGAAATAGCCCAAATGAGAAGAGTTTTAGCCATTTAGAACTGGTTTGCTTTACATATCCCACAAAACCTCACCCAGTGGCTCTTATCCGTTGGTAATGAAGGCATACCTCAGAAATATTGTGGGTTCAGTTCAGACCATTATAAAGTGAGTATCACAATAAAGTGAGTCACACAAATGTTTTTGGATTCCCAATGCATATAAGTTATATTTACTTTATGCTGTAGTCTATTAAGTGTTCAATAGCCTCGTGTCTATAAAAACAATGTACATGTCTTAATTTAAAAATACTTTATTACTAAAAGAATGCTAATCATCATCTGAGTCTTCAGCAAGTTGTAGTAGTAACACCAAAGGTCACTAATCACAGATCACCATAACAAAGAATGATAAAAAAATGTTTGAAATATTGTGAGAATTACCAAAATGTGACACAGAGACAGGAAGTGAGGAAAACTGTTGGCAAAATGGCATCAATAGACTTAATGAAACAGGGCTGGCACAAAACTTTAATGTGTAAAAAACCCAACCTCTTCAAAACACAATAAAGACAAGTGCAATGAAATGAAGTATGCCTGCCTTGTCTTGTAGTTGTAAGGTCCCAAACCACTACAGCCCTTTGGCCCTGACCCTACAGAGTCCTGTGACTCAGAGGCTCCTGGTGCTGCTGAGAGACATCGCCACACATCCCCTATATAAGTAATCCCTCTCATCATCCCCTCTCCCCCTAGGGGCGCCCTTGCCCCTCTTTTCTTCTGGATGGTGGCCCCTTGCCTAAGCCTCTGGACAATGTCAATCTATGAGGGACCCAATGAAGTTCTTTGTTTGTCACTGCCTCATGTAGCCATATAATTTTTCTTGATCAGCCCTGTTAAAAAATAAACTGAGTCATATTACAAATTTTAAGAGTTTATTTGAGCAAAAATGGATTCTAATGGGCAGTGACAAACCAGAAGTGGTTGGGTGCAATCTACTGACAGGAGATGGGAAAAAGATTTATATAGAGAAGGTCGTTTGTACTAGTTGTCCTTTGGTTTTAATTTCTCAACTTTGAGGCATTTAAAGACCTAGGCTTTGGTTTGCTTACCGAGGCCACTAAATCCTTACAGCCACTTCAGTCTAATGACCTCCTTGTTTAATTAATTTATCAGCCCAAATCCCTCAAACACCTACAATTTCTCATTTCAACAACCAGAAGTTCTTGAATTTTAGATTCTTCAGCACTGTACCTCTATCCATAGTAAGTTATCTGCTAGGGAATTGGAATCATCTCCTTAAATAAATATTTACACCATTGAAGTTATTACCATGAAAGAATTTATAATATTGATATTTACCATTACATGAATTTTGCCAAATGCTAGAAACTTTATAGTGCAGTTTGTAAAAATTACAATTTAATTTTTATGATAATAAAACAGGCAGGTACTAATATTTCTATTTTACATATAACACAAATGAGATTTAAAAAATTATTGAAATTTCCCCAAACAAGATAAAATATTAAACTAGGTCCATCTGATAATAAAATCTGTTTAGCATGTTTTCCTTCCATTATCTCATACTGCTCCTGTGTTGGTGCTTATTAATCTTATAATCTTTTTTGGCTTTGTACTGTTTCACTAATCTAAGATATATCTTGCCATTTTTAATTGTCAATAATAGTATGCAATGTTTTCTCCTTCACTTATGATAGAAAAACAAAACAAAACAAAAAAACTCCTTGAGAATATTGCATTGATCCTGCAGAAAACAGCCATTAGTCTTTTTATCCTCACATTTTATTTAAAGTTGTCTCCACAAATAATTTCCCTTAAAATGACTTTTGGTTAATCAAATTCTCAGTGATTATAATATATAAATTATGTACACATATGGAATGAATGATACATAAATATGTTGCAACAAATGAAGGTAAACAGATATCCTAATGGGATATACATTACAGATATTTATACCAGGAATGCACAAAGACATGTTCTTTCTTTAATATTTTCACTGATGTAACTAGTTCACTTACTTGCTAGACTAAGTTTAGTAATGCCATATGTCCTTTTGTAACTGATGCAAGTGAAAACTGGTGGAGTCAAATAACCATAAATGTAGCAGCTTGCCAATTGGGAAGGTCAGTAGAGAGGGAAGTGCATTTGCAAATGGTAGTCACTGCATTGGTCTTAGTCATTGGTCCTAGGAAAGGCTGATGAAATGTGGTTCTTTAAAAGTCCAGACCAAATTTAATCAGTATGCAGGGGAAATTTGGCCGTATGTGGTTGAATCACACTTAACTAAAAACATGGTGAGACTGAGAGAGACACCAGAATGAAAATGCTGCCACATGGATCAGAATATTTTTGTCACCAAATACCAATGGGGAAGGCCCACATAATCAACTTTGATTTTCTATGAAAATTCAAGGGCACAGAAATAAGAAATATAATAAACAAAGAATGAACACTTCTTAGAAAGTAGATTTTTATGGGAATTAAAAATGACATATTGAGTAGAAACTCAAAATGAGGGGAATTGGTTGTGTTGAGTGTTTAATGGCATCAGGTTAAGCTAGCTAGCCAGCCATAGCCATCTGATGATATGTACTGTCTTGTCAATAAGTGGGAAATGGTATTTACTGACTCCTGTGATTGATATTCAGCTCTGTTCTTGTGATAACCTGGACATTAGAATGAAAAATATTCAAGTTCCCATGGATAATGCATCTAATACATCCACTCTCTTAGCCAATGTTTGAATTAAGCACTGAACTGAAGTGTCTCTGACTCTTTCTGTAGTTCCCCTTTTTGATAAAATAAATCCTTCACTTGTATATTAGCATTTTCAACAAAGTCCTACTGCTCAGGGAATCTATTTCTCCCCTGGGCTTTATACCAAGCTTTAATTCTCAAAGAGAAATATCACCTTCCTCATTTCCTAGCTTTAACAGCAACTTGCCAGACACCCCCACCCCCCGCACCCAATGCTAATCAAACAAATGCTTTGATCCATTAAACAGTAACGAAGTGTTTCATGTAATTATTCATCTAGTGAATGGTAGAGATGAGAATCTTCAATTCATAGACCATTTATGTCACTTATTAAAGGCTGCCTTGGTAGACAAGTGAATCATATGTGTCTATTTTTTATCTACCTTCTTGGAACATAAGCTTCTTGTTATTACTCATTTTAGTATTTCCCAGAGTACTTAATACCATGTCATGCTCTGAGTATACACTCAATAAATGGCTGCAGAACTAAATTGAAAATCAGCTAAATGGCTGTTAGCCATTGTAAAAAAGCTGAATGGAGGGGAAGACATTTCCATATTTTGATATTTCATAAAAGCAGAGATAAATATTGTTTAGAGTTCAATGTAGGTAGGATGATCAGAATTCAGACAATATGGATGAGGTACTAAGAAAGGAGATGTCTATTACTTGGAGTTTCAGGGTATGTACAGCTTTTGAACTTTAATCTACAAAATGCCTTAAAAATATACGTAACGTTTTAGGAATATATCTCCATGAAAATTCTTGTTTCAGGTTCTGCATGTTTGTATGAAATTGGTTTGCAAATATATGAAACTGAATACAAAATAGATTGCAGTAAATATACTCTTTCATAGAGATTTTTCTTTGTGCTTAGAGATGTAGCATAGCATTGAAACATTGAGAACCAGGAAGGGGACAAATGTTTAAGTCAAAAACCTTTTGATTATGTTAACCATTAGAAGATCTGCAGAGAGTGAGAAGTATGATAAATGACTGCCTTCCAGTTTTACCCACAGTTGACCTTTTTTATGTGATGCAAGAAAATTTGGAAGAAGCCGACTCCCAAAAAGTACAGCTCAGTGCCAAAAATTTTGAATTTCATTTCCTGAAATGCCATTGGAATAAAGCACATCTTTATTCTTAAAGGGTTTTTCATTGTAGCTGGACAAATGTGCTAGTGTGTGATGTTCAGCAAAAATAACCTCTGATGTTTCAGATCCGGTTTCAGAAAACACTACGTCCAACAATGGGAAAAGGGGAACTGTATCATCTCATCTGTTGTGAACAAACCCCCAGAATCTTGTTCTGCAGGGGAATCATGTCACTGGCGCTAACTACCATGGCCATCGAATGTTTAATAAAAGTCTTAGTGAGAGCAAGAGTGAGGTGGGGTTCTACTTTTTTTGCCTTAACCGTGCCTGCATAATAAAACCATTATGGAGACACAGTAAATATTGTAAATCATACATTCTCACCTATAAAAGTTCATAATGAACTGAGTATAAATATCAGCAAAATATATGAATAACAAAACTACTCAAATACATACTGCATGTTAATGAAGACTGAAGACAATTCTTGACTTCTCTGGGGTACAGCTTAGAATGCTATTGCCTGCAGGAGAAACCAAGTGATGAAAATTAACAGAGAGAAAACTCAGGGCTGGAAAGCAGTGAAATCTCATTTTAGTAACCCTGTCACTAACTTAGAGCAAATTACATCAGTTTTTTTAGAATGTGGGATATATCAAATTTCTTTTTGTTGTTGTATGTATTCACTTAAGAGTCACTGAAGCAGTTTGTTGCCTACCCAATAGCTGTCTCCTCTATTATCTTTTGTTTATAGAACTCTGAACTTTTTCAAGAATGACCCTGTTCTTCTTTAAGGGGTCATTTCCAATGAATCTATTCTAATCAGCTAATTATATTTCTCTTACCAATGATTAGTGTAGGAGTGAGTATGGAATCAGATTTAGTAAATGCCATGTGGGTGTAGGGATTCTGCCTGGACGACTTGTATAAATATGATATGAGGCTTTGAGTACAGCAGGCCCATGTTCCATGACAGCCATTTTGTAACCATGAATGGAACACATTTTTAGATTAAGCCAACATATGTGGTTGGCATAAAGACAAATAGAAAGAACCTAAGTCGTTGATAATGTTAGTAAACTGCTTAATTAACACAGCTCTGAACTACTTTTAATGTAAGATAATAAACGTTATTAATGTTTAAATTAGTTAAGTCATGGTTTTCCATTACTTGCAGTTGAAATCAGCCTGATTGATTGATACAATCAGATTTTCAGAGGAAAATCACAATCTATAAAAAATGCTTATGTCAAAGACAATTATTGAAAAATTGTCAGTGGAATCTGTGATATCCTATATCATAAACTAAGTAGAAGACAGTGACAACTAGGTTTACATGGGTTATATTGTCAAAAAAATTTAGATTATATAGATCCCCACAGTATTTTCTATAGAAAGTTTGTTTAGAACATACATTATTCAAATTTTCATTAATTCTTACTAGCCTTTCAATTTTTAGAAATCAGAAAAATGGCATAGAATTTTGAGAAAATAAGTACCAGAATTTTTCAAACTAGAATTCTGAGAAAACATTTTTTTTTCATTTTCTGACATAACATTGTTGGCATTATTCCCTAAGTTCTTAATTTTAATGGGTTAAATAAAAGGATTATCTTGAGTTTCATAAACTTTGCTCAAATTATGATTTTATATTGTGCACCATTTACTCTAGACTATGGTTTCAGAGCTACAAACTTGAACAATTTTAACAAGTAAATTACCAACAGCTAGCTATACCACAGTTATTTTTGTATTCATGTTTAGGGGTCATGATAATAATAAGCCCTTGCAGACATTGCCTAATCATGAAATTTCTCAGACCAATAACTCGAAGTTGTCAGTTGAAGTCACAGCCTTTGTAACCAGGATATTACATAGGACATGACCTGAGATGGATTCATTTTCTCTTAGCCTATAATTTTCTTATATCATTTTAAGTTAAAATACTAAAAAAAATGACAAATATGCCAGAAAACAAAAACAACTTATTCTTCTAGATGTGATAGTTTATAGCATTAATTCAGAAGTTAATTTTAAAAATTCTGATTAGATGTTTTCCATTGATTTTATTATGCCAAAAATGATGCCTAGCCTACAGACATAAAATCATAAATTTTGTGTTTATACAAAGAATATCCCTAGTAGTCTTTATTTAATATTTATACTTTTTGAAACTTTATAAGGGCAAAGAATTAATAGACTTAGTTTATTAACTCATTAATTAATTATTGAGTATCATATTTATATATCTCCAGCTATCTATCTAGCTGTCTATCCCAGACATTATGCTAAGTGCTGAGGAACTAAATATACAATTTCAAAACATGAGAGCACCTATGGGTATAGGTGATAAACAAACAAGCAAAAAATAAAAAGCACTACAGAATATGATAATCACTATAAATAAACCAAGCAAAGTCTTATGTCATACTTCCATTTATAAATTAACAAGGACTGGCAGGGAAGAGATTGTCCTTTGATAGGTTTTGAAGAGAAGGCCCAGTTGTAGAAATGGTTATTTCTGGGACCCAGATGAAATAAAGAAGATGATCATACAGAAGTAGAGGAATTGATCTGGGATGTGTGATCAGCACATTCAAAGACCTTGAAGCTGGAAAGGGCTTGGTCCATCTGAACATAAAGGAGTCCCGTGTGGGTGGATCATAGTTTTTATATTTCTATAGAATCTTTCTCTCTCTCTCATGCTCTCTCTTTCATTACATAAATAAATAAATGAAAGCCATACCAGTCTGATTTTCCAATTTTTATAATAATTGTATGGTTTAAATGAGAAGAGTAAGCCATGACTCTGACTGGGCCAAGAGCATTTAGCTCCTTGCACTTTTAATTGTTAAAAATGCGCGATGCCTTTTCTTTCTGAATGCTTTCCTTTATGTCTGTCTTTCCAAATAATCTTACAACCATGTTTAAATTTATAACCTGAATTACGTTTTTCTCTATGAGGCTTGCCCAGGATTTTTTTTCCATTGCATGCCTTGAGGAAGAAAGGGTTTTTTAATTATGGTAGAGATTTGAGCCCAAAAGGAGATGCAGAAAAGATCGTACCTGTCACAGCCTGACAAATAGTGTTTGGCACTTTTGTCCTTATTATTTCAAAAAGAATGTTAAATGCACAGGTTTTGGAGTTAGATGTATTTGAATTCTGCTTCAGTCCCTCAGCTGCTGAGTGACCTTGTACAAGTTATTAGATCTCTATCTGTATTTTTCATATTTAAATAATCATAATAATAGTTACTGTACAGAGGATGTACAACTAAAATGCCCAGTTTAGTACTTACTATAGAGCAGGTGCTCAGAATATGGTAGCAGTTGCTTATCTTGGCTATTTATCTATTTATATTTTTCCAGACTATTTTGTAATTCCCCCAGGATTTTTTTACCCTTGTTGTTTCAGGAGATGCTCCATTTCATACTGGCAGGACATTTTAGCAATCCATTAAATGCTTTAAAAACATTCACTGTTTCCAATAAAATCATTGGAATTCATTGGAATATTAAGCAAACTGTTGATTCTTTATAGGAAAAGATGGAAACAAGTAAGACAAGTGGTTAAAAATTTATAAACATACAAATCAGAACTTTAATTCTATTAACTATTCCATAAATATTTATTAAGTACCTGTTATGCAACTAGAAAACTGGGTTATTGCATAAAATTTTAACAAAAGTATGGTTGTTTTAGATGAAACCATCACAGAGTAATGATGGATTTTTATAATATATGTAAAGGTGTTTATTCTTTGATTTAGTGAATTACTATGAACTTGGTTAAGGATGCACTTTGGAGGAGAAAAATCTTTCTTTCTCTTTCTCTCCCCCTCCACCCTTGGTTGGAGCAGAAAGTTTGGCTGGTAGAGCTCTATGTGATTAGGAAATTGGTTATATGGGTGGAGAAGTATTGAGTAAATATGTAGAATGATTAAAGGGAAGTAAAGCCAGGTTTCTCATGGAAAGGAAGAGTTCCATAAGTGTTGGGGGGAAAAAGAGAGACAAAAATAAGCCTTGTTTTTTTTCAGTTTGGATTGGAGATATCCAAAAGAAATCATGGTTTTTAGATGGTTCTCTCAATAGCTAGATAGTTATAAATATGTAGGCGTGGGTGAGTGTGTGTGCACACGCGCACACAGATATTCATTTAGGATATGTATTTTCTTGCTCTGTCAATTTGGAGAACTTAGAAGAGAAGAAACCTCCATATGGATAAACAACAAAGTCCTATTTTATAGCATAGGGAACTATATTCAATATCCTGTAATAAACCATAATGGAAAAGGATATGAAAAAGAATATATATATATATAATATATATATAACTTATTCACTTTGCTGTACACCAGAAATTAACACAACCTTGTATATCAACTATACTTTAATAAAATAAAAATGAACCCTCTGTAGCAATGATCACTATTAGCACCTAGATCTTGTTTTCTAAATGCTGTTCTCTGCCAAAATAAACCAAGACTCTTTGGAGAACCAGTTGTTTCAGAGCTAGAGAGGGAGAGTAGCATAAGCTAAGGAATTGGTCTCACAAAAAATTACATTAAAAAGACATAAAAACCAGCTTGAAGAGAATCTCACTGACCAAATTTGGGCCAATTTAAGCATCAAAATAAAGCAAGATAGTAACAAATTATAACTCACTGGATAAAACAGGAATCTCTAAGGTCATACTAATATACATTTAAAAAAGAATAAATATATAAATAAAATTTTAAAAGGAGAAAGGAAAGCTTTACAGGGAATACCAATAAATAAATATAATTAATGGCAAAATTAGGAAATTGTTGGAAATTATCATAGTAATAATTGCTTCAGGCAAGGAACAATGGGTATTAAATGAAGGGAGTAAAAATTTTAGGAAGAAAAATATATTTTTTCCTCACAAAATAGTTATCAAATACTTATTAGTTAATAAGTAAAAAAATAATTATTAACTTTATAGTGGAAAACTTTATAGACACTATCTTGCTCTGGGGATAAAAGTTAACATTACCAGTTGTAGGACAGATCAGCATTATGTGTCTCTTCACTAAAAAGAACTCAGTAGCACCTCAGTGATTTTCCTGATAAAAATACATGATCTGGACATAACTCTGAGGAAACATCACATCAACCTGAATTGAGTGACATTCTAAAAAGTTGTTGACCCATACATTTTTAAAATGTGAAGATAACAAATGGAAAGAGTGAAAACCTGTTCTATATTGAATAAAACTAAAGAGATATTAAATCCTGGTGCAACATGTGATGATAGATTAGATCCTGGACCTATGGGGAAAAAAAATTAGGTAAGTTTGAATGGACTCTGAATTTGGTAGTTAATATATCTTTGTTAATTTCCTGATTTGATTGTTCTGTTGCTATGTAGGAAAATGTCTTTTTTATGGAATACTCATTCAATTATGAAGGGATAACAGGGCACCATGTCATCAGTGACTCTTAAAAGGTTGAGAAAAATATTAGGTGTAAATATAGATGAGGGAATGATAAGATTAAATGTGAGAAGATGTTAACAATTGGGGAATCTGGTTAAAGGGTATGTGGAAATTCATTTTCCTATTCTAGCAAACTTTTTAAACAAATAGAGTATATTTTCTGGAGAAGTTTTAAGTTCATAGCAATATTGGGCAGAAAGTACAAAGAATGTCCATATACTCCCTGACCCCCCCCACACACACACACAACCTTCACCATCAGCATCCCCACCAGAGGGGTACATTTGTTATAATGATGAAACTACATTGACATATCGGTAACACCCAAATTCCAGATTTTACACTGAATTTACTTTGTATTACATTCAACCTTGGTGCTATATTCCATGGAGTTGACAAATGTATGACATGTAGCTACCATAATACTATCATACAGAATAGGTTCACTGACCTAAAAATTCTCTATTCTCTGCCAATTCATCCCACTGTTTCCCCAAATTTCTAGCAACCACTAATCTTTTTACGATCTCCACAGTTTTGCCTTTTCAACAGTCATATTATTGGAATCATAGAGTTTGTAGCCTTTTCAGATTGCGTACCTTGCATTTAAGGTTTCTCCATGTTTTTTCATGGCTTGACAGCTCATTTCTTTGTATGATTTTTTTAAAACATCTTTGTTGGAGTATAATTGCTTTACATTGTTGTGTTAGTTGCTGCTGTATAACAAAGAGAATCAGCTATACGTATACATATATCCCCATACCCCCTCCTTCTGCATCTCCCTCCCACAGTCCCTATCTCACCCCTCTAGGTGGTCACAAAGCACTGAGAGAGAGGATCTCCCTGTGCTATGCGGCTGCTTCCCACTTGGTAACTATTTTACATTCGGTAGCATATATATGTCCATGCCACTCTCTCACTTCATCTCAGCTTACCCTTCACCCTTCCTGTGTCCTCAAGTCCATTCTCTACATCTGCATATTTATTGCTGTCCTGCCTCTAGGTTCTTCAGAACCATTTTTTTTAGATTCCATATATATATGTTAGCATACGGTATTTGTTTTTCTCTTTCTGACTTACTTCCTATGTATGACCGTTTCTAGGTCCATTTACCTCGCTACAAATAATTCAATTTCGTTTATTTTTATGGCTGAGTAATATTCCATTGTATATATGTGCCATATCTTCTTTACCCATTCATTTGTCAATGGACACTTACGTTGCTTCCATGTCCTGGCTATTGTAAATAGTACTGCAATGAACATGTGGTACATGACTCTTTGTGAATTATGGTTTTCTCAGGGTATATGCCCAGTACTGGGATTGCTGAATCATACGGTAATTGTATTTTTATATTTTAAGAAACCTCCATACTGTTCTCCATAGTGGCTGTATCAATTTACATTCCCACCAACAGTGCAGGAGTGTACCCTTTTCTCCACACCCTCTCCTGCAGTTATTGTTTGTAGATTTTTTGATGATGGCCATTCTGACTGGTGTGAGGTGATACCTCATTGTAGTTTTGATTTGCATTTCTCTAATGATTAGTGATGTGGAGCATTCTCTCATGTGTTTGTTGGCAATCTGTATATCTTCTATGGAGAAATGTCTATTTAGATCTTCTGCCCATTTTTGGATTGGGTTATTTGTTTTTTTGATATTGAGCTGCATGAGCTGCTTGTATATATTGGACATTAATCCTTCGTCAGTTGCTTCATTTGCAAATAGTTTCTCCAATTCTGAGTGTTATCTTTTGATCTTTTCTATGGTTTACTTTGCCATGCAAAAGCTTTTAAGTTTCATTAGGTCCCATTTGTTTATTTTTACATCCATTTCTCTAGGTGGTGGGTCAAAAAGGATCTTGCTGTGATTTATGTAATAGAGTCTTCTGCCTATGTTTTCCTCTAAGAGTTTTATAGTGTTTGGCCTTACATTTAAGTCTTTAATCCAATTTCAGTTTATTTTTGTGTATGGTGTTAGGGAGTGTTCTAATTTCATTCTTTTCCATGTAGCTGTCCCATGTAGGTGTTTTCCCAGCACTATGTATTGAAGAAGCTGTCTTTTCTCCATTGTATATTCTTGCCTCCTTTATCAAAGACAAGGTGACCATATGTGCGAGGGTTTATCTCTGGGCTTCCTACCCTGTTCCATAGATCTAAATGTCTGTTTTTGCACCAGTAGCATACTGTCTTGAAAACTGTAGCTTTGTAGTATAGTCTGAAGTCAGGGAGGCTGATTTCTCCAGCTCTGTTTTTCTTTCTCAAGATTGCTCTGGGTATTCGGTGTCTTTGGTGCTTCCATACAAATTGTGATTTTTTTTATTCTAGTTCTGTGAAAAATGCCATTGGTAATTTTATAGAGACTGCATTGAATCTGTAGATTGCTTTTGGTGGTATAGTCATTTTCACAATTTTGAGTATCAAAATTGTATTTCTCTCCATCTGTTTGTATCATCTTTAATATCTTTCATCAGTGTCTTACAGTTTTCTGCATACAGGTCTTTTGTCTCCTTAGATAGGTTTACTCCTAGGTATTTTATTCTTTTTGTTGTAATGGTAAATGGGAGTGTTTCCTTAATTTCTCTTTCAGATTTTTCATCATTAGTGTATAGGTATGCAAGAGATTTCTGTGCATTAATTTTGTGTCTTGATACTTTACCAAATTCATTGGTTAGCTCTAGTAGTTTTCTAGTAGAGTCTTTAGGATTCTCTATGTATAGTATCATGTCATCTGCAAACAGTGACAACTTTTCTTCCTCTTTTCTGACTTGGATTCCTTTTATTTCTCTTTCTTCCTCTTACTGCTGTGGCTAAAACTTCCAAAACTATGTTAAGTAATAGTGGTGAGAGTGGGCAACCTTGTCTTGTTACTGATCTTATAGGAAATGGTTTCATTTTTTCACCATTGAGAATGATGTTGGCTATGGGTTTGTCATATATGTCCTTTATTATGTTAAGGTAATTTCCCTCTATGCCTGTTTTCTGTAAATTTTTTAACATAAATGGGTGTTGAATTTTGTTGAAAGTTTTTCTGCATCTATTGAAATGATCATATCGTTTTTATCCTTCAGTTTGTTAATATGGTGTATCACATTGATTGACTTGCATATATTGAGGAATCCTTGTATTCCTGGGATAAACCCCACTTGATTATGGTGTATGATACTTCTAATGTGCTGTTAGATTCTTTTTGGTAGTATTTTGTTGAGGATTTTTGTATCTATGTTCATCAGTGATATTGGCCTGTAATTTTCTTTATTTGTGACATATCTGTCTGGTTTTGTTATCAGGGTGATGGTGGCCTCATAAAATGAGTTTTGGAGTGTTCCTCCCTCTGTTATATTTTGGAAAAGTTTGAGAAGGATAGGTGTTAGCTCTTCTCTAAATGTCTGATAGAATTCGCCTGTGCAGCCATCTGGTGCTGGGCTTTTCTTTGTTGGAAGATTTTTAATCACAGTTTCAATTTCAGTGCTTGTCATTGGTCTGTTCATATTTTCTATTTCTTTCTGTTCAGTCTCGGAAGATTGTGCTTTTCTAAGAATTTGTCCATTTCTTCCAGGTTGTCCATTGTATTGGCATACAGCTGCTTGAGGTAATCTCTCATGATGATTTGTATTTCTGCAGTGTCAGTTGTTACGTCTCCTTTTGCATTCCTAATTCTGTTGAGTTGAGTCTTCTCTCTTTTTTTCTTGATGAGTCTGGCTAATGGTTTATCAATTTTGTTTATCTTGTCAAAGAACCAGCTTTTAGTTTTATTGATCATTGCTATCGTTTTCTTCATTTCTTTTTCATTTATTTCTGCTCTGATCTTTATGATTTCTTTCCTTCTGCTAACATTGGGTTTTGTTTATTGTTCTTTCTCTAGTTGCTTTAGGTGTAAGGTTAAGTTGTTTGAGATGTTTCTTGTTTATTGATGTAGGATTGAATTGCTATGAACTTCCCTCCTAGAATTGTTTTGCTGCATCCCATAGGTTTTGGTTCATTGGGTTTTCATTTTCATTTGTTTCTAGGTATTTTTTGATTTTCTCTTTGATTTCTTCAGTGGCCCCTTGGTTATTTAGTAGCATATTGTTGAGCCTCCATGTGTTTGTATTTTTTACAGTTTTTTTCCTGAAATTGATATCTAGTCTCATAGCACTGTGGTCAGAAAAGATACTTGATGTGATTTCAATTTTGTTAAATTTACCAGAGCTTGATTTGTGACCCAAGATATAATGTATCCTGGAGAATGTTCCATGAGCACTTGAGAAGAAAGTGTATTCTGTTGTTTTTGGATGGAATGTCCTATAAATATCAATTAAGTCCATCTTGTTTAATGTATCATTTAAAGCTGGTGTTTCCTTATTACTTTTCATTTTGGATGATTTGTCCATTGGTGAAAGTGGGGTGTTAAAGTCCCCTACTATGATTGTGTTACTGTTGATTTCCCCTTTTATGGCTGTTAGCATTTACCTTATGTATTCAGGTGCTCCTATGTTGGGTGCATAGATATTTACAATTGTTATATCTTCTTCTTGGATCGATCCCTTGGTCATTTTGTAGTGTTCTTCTTTGTCTCTTATAATAGTCTTTATTTTAAAGTCTATTTTGTCTGATAGGAGAATTGCTACTCCAGCTTTCTTTTGATTTCCATTTGCATGGAATATCTTTTTCTATCCCCTCACTTTCAGTCTGTATGTGTCCCTAGGTCTGAGATGGGTCTCTTGTAGACATCATATATATGGGTCTTGTTTTTGTATCCATTCAACCAGTCTCTGTTTTTTGGTGGGAGCATTTAATCCATTTACATTTAAGGTAATTATTGGTATGTATGTTCCTGTTACCATTTTCTTAATTGTTTTGAGTTTGTTTTTGGAAGTCTTTTCTTTCTCTTATGTTTCCTGCCAAGAGAAGTTCCTTTAGCATTTGTTGTAAAGCTGGTTTGGTGGTGCTGAATTCTCTTAACTTTTGCTTGTCTCTAGAAGTTTTAATTTCTATGTCAAACCTGAATGAGATCCTTGCTGGGTAGAGTAATCTTGGTTGTAGATTTTTCCCTCTCATCACTTTAAATATGTCCTTCCACTCCTTCTGGTTTGCAGAGTTTATGCTTAAAGATCAGCTGTCAACCTTATGGGGATTCTCTTGTGTATTATTTGTTGCTTTTCCCTTGATGTTTTTAATATTTTTGCTTTGTATTTAATTTTTGTTAGTTTGATTACTATATATCTTGGCATGTTTCTCCTTGGATTTATCCTGTATGGGACTCTCTGCACTTCCTGGACTTGATTATATATTTCCTTTCCCATATTAGGGAAATTTTCAGCTATAATCTCTTCATATATTTTTTCAGTCCTTCTCTTTTTCTCTTATTCTTCTGGGACCCTTATAATTCGAATGTTGGTGCATTTTATGTTGTCCCAGAGGTCTCTGAGATTTTCCTCAATTATTTTCATTCTTTTTTCTTTATTCTGCTCTGTGGCAGTTATTTCCACTACTTTATCTTCCAGGTCACTTATCTGTTCTTCTGCCTCAGTTATTCTGCTATTGATTCCTTCTAGAGAATTTTTAACTTCATTTATTGTGTTGTTCAGCATTGTTTGTTTGCTCTTTAGTTCTTCTAGGTCCTTGTTAAACTTTTCTTGCATTTTCTCCATTCTGTTTCCAAGATTTTGGATCATCTTTACTATCATTACTCTGAACTCTTTTTCAGGTAGACCACCTATTTCTTCTTCATTTGTTTTGTTCTGTTGGGTTTTACCTTGCTCCTTCATCTGATGTGTATTTCTCTCTCTTCTCATTTTGCTTAACTTACCATGTTTGGGTTCTCCTTTTTTCAGGCTGCAGGTTTGTAGTTCCCATTGTTTTTGGTGTCTGCCCCCAGTGGGTAATGTTCAATCAGTAGGTTGTGTAGGCTTCCTGGTGGAGGGAACTTGTTCCTGTGTTGTGGTGGATGAGGCTGGGTCTTGTCTTTCTGGTGGGCAGGACAGCGTCCAGTGGTGTCTTTTGGTGTGTCTGTGAACTTCGTATGATTTTAGGCAGCCCCTCTGCTAATAGGTGGGGTTGTGTTCCTGTCTTGCTAGTTGTTTGGTATGGGGTACCCAGCACTGAAGCTTGTTGGTCGTTGAGTGGAGCTGGGTCTCATCGTTGAGACAGAGATCTCTGGGAGAGCTCTCGCTGATTGATATTACGTTGGGCCAGGATTTCTCTTGTGGTCCAATGTCATGAACTCAGCTTTCCCACCTCCAAGGCTCAGGCCTGATACTCGGCTGGAGCACCAAGATCCTGTCAGCCACACAGCTCAGAAGAAAAGGGAGAAGATAAAGAAAGAAACAAAATAAAATAAAAGTTATTAAAATAAAAAATATATTATTAAAATTAAAGAGTAATAAAAAAGAGGAGAGCAACCAACCAGTAAACAAATCCACCAATTATAACAAGCGCTGAAAACTAAACTAAGATAAACATATAAATCAGAAACTAGTCAGTCACATACAGCAAACCCCAAGTCTACAGTTGCCCCCAAAGTCCACCGCCTCAATTTCGTGATTTTTCATTGTCTATTCAAGTAGTCCACAGATGCAGGGTACAGCAAGTTGGTTGTGGAGATTTAATCTGCTGCTCCTGAAGCTGCATGGAGAAATTTCCCTTTCTCTGTTCACACAGCTCCTGTGGTTCAGCTTTGGATTTGTCCACACCTCTGCACATATGTCGCCCTCTGGCGTCTCTTCTTCATCCAGACAGGAGGGGGTTAAAGGAGCATCTGATTAGGGGGCTCTGGCTCACTCAGGTGGGAGGGGGAGGTCAGGTTACAGAATGCGGGGCAAGCCTGTGTCAGCAGAGGCTGGCATGACGTTGCAACAGCCTGAAGTGTGCCGTGTGTTCTCCCGGGGAAGTTGTCCCTGGAACACAGGATCCTGGCAGTGGCAGGCTGCAAAGGCTCCCAGGATAGGAGGTGTGGATAGTGACCTGTGCTTGCACACAGGCTCCTTGGTGGCTGCAGCAGCAACCTTAGCGTTTCCTGCCCATCTCTGGAGCTCGTTTAGGCAGTGCTCTGAATCTCCTCTCCTCATGCACCCTGAAACAGTGGTCTCTTGCCTATTAGGCAGGTCCAGACGTTTTCGCAGACTCCCTCCAAACTAGCTGTGGTGCACTAGTCCCCTTCAGGCTGTGTTCACGCAGCCAACCTCAGTCCTCTCCCTGGGTTCTGAACTCTGAAGTCCGAGCCTCAGCCCCATGCTCCACCCACCCTGCCAGGTGAGCAGGCAAGCCTCTCGGGCTGGGGAGTGCTGCTCTGCACCGATCCTCTGTGCAGGAATCTCTCTGCTTTGCCCTATGCACCCCTGTTGCTGCGCTCTTCTCCATGGCTCTGAAGATTCCCTGCCAGTCCCCACCCCTGTCTCCACCAGTGAAGGGGCTCCTAGTGTGTGGAAACTTTTCCTCCTTCACAGCTCCCTCCCATAGGTGCAGGTCCCATCCCTATTCTTTTGTCTCTGTTTTTTCTTTTTTCTTTTGCCCTACCCAGGTATGTGGGGAGTTTCTTGCCTTTTGTGAAGTCTGAGGTCTTCTGACAGCATTCAATAGGTGTTCTGTAGGAGTTGTTCCACATGCAGATGTATTTTTGATGTATTTGTGGGGAGGAAGGTGGTCTCCGTGTCTTACTCCTCTGCCATCTTGAAGGTCCTCCCTCCTTTCTTTTTAAAGCTGAATAATACTCCATTGTCTGGATATGCCTTAATTTATTCATCTATTCACCTACTGAAAAAAATCTTGGTTGCTTTCAAGTTTTGACAATTATGAATAAAGCTGCTATGAACATCTGTGTGCTGGTTTTGCATAAACACAAATTTTCAACTCCTTTGGGTAAATACCAAAGAGTATGATTGCTGGATCATACGGTAAGAGTATGTTTAGTTTTATAAAAAACTGCCAAACTGTCTCCAAAGTGGCTGTTTCTTACAACTTTTTAATGAATTTTATTTCTAAATAAGAAGTGAAAACCCCAAACAAAAGGAGGTAGGTAGACAAGTTATTGAAATATGTTCAGTATTATGAGGTAAACACAAAAAAGACCCCATGGCAGTGGGCATCTACTACAGAGAGAAATTAGGTAAATGAGGACCCCAGAGAGAGGGCATAGCTTATGCAAAGGGCCTGAGGCACAAGAGAGTTTAGAATATTTGAGGAAGTGAAAGAAGAGTTAGTGTAGCTGGAGCCTGAACAAAACTGAAGTTGGAGAGAAAGGGAAAGCAATGAATAGAGCACTATTAATGCAGTTTTCTAGCAGACAGTGAGGTTAGACAGAGCCTGGGACTTGACCTGCAATGTCACCTTTGTTTGGCTTTTCCCTATGCCCTATCTAGCTTCTTCCATACCCTTACTAATTTTTCCTGGAAAGATTTCCCTAATAAACCATTTACACCTGAATGCTTGGCTCAAAGTAAGCTTTTGGGAGACTAACAAGTCAAGATCCCAGTCCACTGCATAAAAATATATAGATAACAGTGATGCAGTATTGTTTTTGAGGTATTATTATTTTGTCAGAGAACATTACATGATTAATGAGTCATAGACTTTTTAACGTGAAGTCCATAGTAAGCTGGCTAAAAGACACAGAGTCATATAATTGTACAGCTGAGAGAAGCACCTCTGAAATCATCTAATGCAAGCTTCTTATTTTAACAATAAACTGAAGCTTAAGCAATTTGGGAATTCCTATCAAGAGCTTGTTAGAAAGGTCACATTATATGACTCTCTAATACCCTTTTTATGGAACATAGCCTAAGTAAGTAGTCATAAACTCGATGATTTATGTATAGAGATTTTCATCTGACTATTATATATAATAGTAAAAAATTTGGAAGCCATCTAAATGTCCAAAATATGAAAAAGGATAAATACATTACAGAATATGTGTTGGCATATTTATTCATATAATAAAAAATGGTACTCTAAAAGAATATTTAAGAGATGAGAAAAGGCTCACAAGTTTAAGTGGAAGAAAAGGGTGTAAGCAGGCACATTCATTAGAAGGAAAGAATGGAAGGAATATATCAAAATATTAATAGTGGTTATCTTTGGGTAGATGATTTATATTTTCTTTTTATACCATTATTCATTTTCAGAACTTGCCAGAATAAGCATATATTGCTTTTATCAGCATTTATTTTTTTAAGAAACAGGAATATAAATTGAATCTTACAGAATTAAAATGACATGTTCCAAGGTCAGACATATCACTGCAGGGCTGGACATCCAAGGTCCTTAATTCTAAATCTTGGTCTCTACTCTTTGAAGATATGTTATTTATTTATTTTTTTAGTGGATCAGAGAAGTTCAAAAGTGAAGTATTTTGTTCAACATTATTTAGTAATTTCATGGCATGAATAAGTTTAGTGTTAAGGATCTAATCTTTTAGCTGCTCCCTTTCTGCCTTCCTCTATTTTTCCCTCTCTTGCTTTTGCTTCCTCTCTTATTTCTTGCCTCAGTCTCTTCCACCAATCTTCTCTACCAAGCTGCTTTGTACAGCAGCATTTTTTTTAAGGGAGATGCCACCAGTAATTTTTCTCCCTAAGAAGTCACTTGTGATCATTTTGGAAAAGGAATAGAACTTCTTTTCCTCTCTAAAACATACTTTCAAGAGCCTATCTTACTTAAGCAAATAAGTACCGATTGCTTGGTAGAGATGGATTACTAAGAAGGCTGTGGTTGTCTCTGTCAAAGTATTTTTCAGAAATATTCCCTGGGAAGAAAGTAGATATATTTACACAGTGCCAAAAGGCTAATGGAAAGAAATTAATTTTTTAAAAAAAAATTTAGGGTATAATTGATTTACAATGTTGTGTTAGTTTCAGGTGTACAGCAAAGTGAACAAATACATTTGTATCTGTTAAACAAATACATATATCCACTCATTTTTAGATTCTTTTCCCATATAGGCCATTACAGAGTATTGAGTAGAATTCCTTGAGCTATACAGTAGGTTCTTATTAGTTATTTATTTTATATATAGTAGTGTGTATGTGTCAATCCCAATCTTCCAATTTATCCCTCTCCTGCCCTTACTCCCCAGTAAACATAAGTTTATTTTCAATATCTGTAATTCTATTTCAGTTTTGTAGATAATTCATTTGTAGCATTTTATTAGATTCCACATATAAGCAATATCATATGATATTTGTCTTCCTCTTTCTGACTTACTTCACTCAGTATGAAAACCTTTAAGTCCATCCATGTTGCTGCAAATGGCACTATTTCATTCTTTTTATGGCTGAGTAATATTCCATTGTATATATGCACCACATCTTCTTTATCCATTCCTCTGTTGATGGACATTTAGGTTGTTTCCATGTCCTGGCTATTGTGAATAATGCTGCAATGAACATTGTGGTGCATGCATCTTTTAGAATTATCCAGGTTTTCTCTGTATATATGCCCAAGAGTGGGATTGCTGGATCATATGGCAGTGGTATTTTCAGTTTTTTAAGGAACCTTCATACTGTTCTTCATAGTGGCTGTATCAGTTTGCATTCCCACCAACAGTGTAGGAGGGTGGCCTTTTCTCCATACCCTCTCTATCATTTATTGTTTGTAGAAGTTTTGATGATGGCCATTCTGACTGGTGTGAGGTGACACCTCACTGTAGTTTTGATTTGTATTTCTCTAATAATTAGTGATGATGAGCACTTTTTCATGTGCTTTTTAACCATCTGTATGTCTTCTTTGGAGAAATGTCTATTTAGATCTTACACCCATTTTTTGATTGGGTTGCTTGTTTTTTTGATATTGAGCTTCATGAGCTGTTTATGTATTTTGGACATTAATCCCTTGTCAGTTGCTTCATTTGCAAACATTTTCTCTCATTCTGACCGTTTCCTTTTTGTTTTGTTAATGGTATCCTTTGCTGTGCAAAAGCTTTTAAGTTTAATTAGGTCCCATTTGTTTTCATTTTTTTACTTTGTTTTTATTTTCTTTATTCTAGGAGGTGGATCTAAAAAATCTTGCTGTGATTTAAGTCAGAGAGTGTTCCCCTGTTTTCCACTAAAAGTTTTATAGTATCTTGCCTTACATTTAGGTCTTTAATCCGTTTTGAGTTTATATTTGTGTATGGTGTTAGGGAGTGTTCTCCAGTTTCCCAGCACCAATTAGTGAAGAGACTGTCTTTTCTCCATTGTATCTTCTTGCCTCCTTTGTCATAGATTAGGTGACCCTAAGTGCATGGGTTTATCACTGGACTTTCTATCCTGTTTCACTGATCTTTATTTCTGTGTTTGTGCCAGTACCACAGTGTTTTAATAACTGTCACTTTGTAGTATAGTCTGAGGACATGGAGCCTGATTCTTCCAGCTCTGTTTTTCTTTCTCAGGATTGCTTTGGCTATTTGTGGTCTTTGGTTTTTCCATACAAATTGTACAATTTTTTGTTCTAATTCTGTGAAAAATGCCATTGGTAGTTTGATAGAGATTGCATTGAATCTGCAGATTGCTTTGGGTAGTATATTAATATTAATTCTTCCCATCCAAGAACATGGTATATCTCTCCATATGTTTGTGTTATCTTTGATTTCTTTCATCCATATCTTATAGCTTTTTTTTTTTTTTTTGCGATACGTGGGCCTCTCACTGTTGCGGCCTCTCCTGTTGCAGAGCACAGGCTCCAGCTGTGCAAGCTCAGTGGCCATGGCTCACAGGCCTAGGCACTCTGCAGCATGTGGAATCTTCCTGGACTGGGGCATGAACCCATGTCCCCTGCATTGGCAGGCGGACTCTCAACCACTGTGCCACCAGGGAAGCCCTATTATAACTTTTTGAGTACAGTTCTTTGGCCTCTTTAGGTTTATTCCTAGGTATTTTATTCTTTTTGATGCGACGGTAAATTGGATTATTTCCTTAATCTCTCTTTCTGATCTTTTGTTGTTAGTGTATAGGGATGCAACAGATTTCTGTATATTAATTTTGTATACTGCAAATTTATCAAATTCATTGATGAGCTCTAGTAGTTTTTTGGTAGCATCTTTAGGATTTTCTATGTATAGTATCATGTCATCTGCAAACAGTGACAGTTTTACTTCTTCTTTTCTAATTTGGATTCCTTTTATTTCTTTTTCTTCTCTGTTTGCTGTGGTTAGGACTTCCAAATCTATGTTGAATAAAAGTGGTGAAAGTGGGCATTCTTGCTTTTTCTTGATCTTAGAGGACATGATTTCAGCTTTTCACCATTGAGTATGATGTTAGCTGTAGGCTTGTCATATATGGCCTTTATCATGTTGAGGTAAGTTCCCTCTAAACCCACTTTCTGGAGAGTTTTTAGAAATTAAATATTTTTTGATGTATGTGTTATGATTTTTTCAACCAAGTTTTCACCTAACATTTGTGAATCTCAAAAAACAAATAAAAGCCTACTAGCATATGTCTTAATATTTAAAAGTTATAAATCAAGACAATAAATATCACATCTTGACACATACACCTTCATACTTGACAAATATTTTGAAACCTTGGATAACTGATAATTTTGTTGCACAGAACATGCCATCTTTGTTCCATAACTGCAAAACATTTTGATTTATAGTTTTATAAAGAGTACTTAAATGAGCTAACCAATTAATTATTTCATTTTAAAATGATCTATTTCCTGCTTGTCTGTTTGTATACTCTCTTAACTTCAGCATTTGTATACTTACAATCTTTATCAAATAAATTTTGGCACAGACATCATAAAAGAATGGAAAACAACATCATATTTTCACCATAAAATTTTCATTAAAATTTCATGAAGAAGATAAAAAAGTGCTGTCCCATTTTCTTTTAACAAAATGGGATGATCCAAGCAATTGTGATGAAGTTCTTCCTGTTGAATGACCCTAAAAAGAATGACACATTTTCTTTTTGCTTTTAGACATATATTTTTACATGTCATTTGTTGAGTTTCAGAAAATCCATGCAGGATATCATCATCGAAAAGGACATGGTCTGAAATTTGACTTATACAACTGATTTCACCATCCTTAGAGTCTAGACTCAGTGTTGTCTTTTGCATTCATTTTCTGATTCATCTAATTATTGTAAAATGTCTTATATTGATAATTGTACTTTTCTTTAACTTTAAGACCAGAAAATAACAAATTGTGAATTTTAACTTTGTTCAAAGAATGTTGAAAAGCAGACCACAAATATGGTGCTTCCAGTCTTTTTCTTTTTTATAGGTTCTTGAAAGCTTATGCAATACTTTAATCTATGCAATAACAACTCTAAAAAAGGTTGAATTAATGACTATTTATTTCACTACTGTGTCATTCTTTAAGGGGCTCCATCATTCTGTTTCCATATTATCTTAGTCTATTTTAACACACCTGGGATTAATTTATGAGTATCATTAAATAATAACAGCAATGATTAACAGTAATGATTAACAGTTTAAATAACAAATAAGATGATAAAATAGAAAAAATGTTTCAATGTATAGAAACAATATCACTAAGATCTCATAATGTATCAGATTTATACAAGGTGTAGTGAATCCTATGGTAATTGCAAGATAGATTTAACTTAATTTTATTCTATTAAAAATAAGTAATCATTGTTCTTTCAAAGACCTCTAAGAAAAAATAAAATTCATAAAATATCTATTCTTACAAATAGTTAGAGCTACTCAAAAAATAAAAATAAAAATTGAGATCAGTAGATCTTAATGTTATCTTGAGGGTTAACGGTGATATGATTTCAACTGATTTGCAGCTGCAGAATAAGATTTAGAGACTTCACTGGAGAACTTATCATGAGAGTTGGGGATCTGTAACTAATGACTCAAAACTGAGTCTGAATTATAGTTCAGAGTAATAATCTTAAAACTTTTTGAAAAAGTTTGAAAAACTCTGTAACCTCCTTGAGCATTTTGAACTTGTCATGTATATTTTTAAATCATATGTTTAAAGAGTTTCAAATGATGCAAGTTTTAGAATTTGTCAATATTGACATTTCAAATAAAATGTTACATCATTCTTCAACTCTAGCTAGTAGAATATAAATGACATTAATTTGATTCCTCCTCTCTCCTTTCAGAAATATAATAAATATCTCCCTTAAAATTTAGAAGTGTTACCTCTTTATATTTTCTCTTGTAACTAGCTTTTTCCCTCCATTTTTCTCACAAAATTTAGTCTTAAATTTGTGTTTAAAGATCTTTTATTAATCAACATTTTATGCTTCTCTGCAGTGCATATATAATTAAATTTATTTTAGTAATAGTTACTGTTTTCTCCAAGTGTTATTTTATTTCCTTCTGCATAGAGTAACTAAAGAACTTATTGTTAGTAATCAATTTATTAAAACAGCACAAATATATTACATATTTTCACAAACAAAAAATAAAATTCAAATTTTGTTGTGGTGATGCTCATAATGATATTGATGGATTTGGGATTTATGTTATCTTGATTAAAATTATAGTGAAATATTTCTTGGTGGGGAAGTATAGTTTGAATTCATGTACTTTTCAAAATATGTCCTGGGAACAGTAAGTACTTCCATTTATTTGGAGCAAAAGATAAGAGTGATAGTTTGTAAGCAGCCTTGATGTAATTAGAGCTGTGTTTTCTAAGGCTGACTTAATAAATGTAATAAAGTGTTTGATGTTACCTCCTTAATACCAGTCACCTTCTGTAAAGACAATTTATATTTGCTTGTGGCTCAACTTATATTTTTACATGGAGAACTACAAGAAACCAAAGTTTACAGCATGAATATTACATAGTGGATATATTGAGAAATTAGCAGATCTGTCTCAAACTTACATTGCTATAATATTAATGGGCCAAAAAGCATTACCTGAAAAATGGACAATAGGCTGTTAACTTCACTTATACTCCTATTTACAATGGTTTGTATTACTTCCATTTCCATGTTATAATTTTTAACGGTATGGTTTTTATATGTTACTAATTCCCTTTTTAATTTTACTAAAAGAAATCAGTTATTCTTATTAAAATTACAGACTTAAATGTTGATCAATATGATTATCTTTGTGATTTCCAGTGAACAGAGAAACAGAAAATTCAGCTACCAGCTATGTCTAAAATGATTTATAATATGGCAATGTTTTTATTTTAATCTAGTAAGGTTTCTGGGAATTCAGTCTATTTTATTAGAACTTACTTTCTCTAATCTAAAGTATTGCACTTTCATTTAAAATGAAATTTGTTTGAGTGATATTAAGTTTTATTTTTGAAATGGAACACATGCTTAAGTTTGTTTGATGTGATATTAAATTTTTTTTGAAATGTACACATGCTTAAATCTTTACATATTTATTTACATTCTTGAGTATATGCATTGATGTGAAATTTCAGAATTCAACACAGTTTTATAGTTTTTAATGTATTATTTATTAGCCAAATACAAACATCTACTATTGTAATCTACTAGACAGAATAAGGGCTGTATTTCCTGGAACATGTGGATATATCACCATACATGGTAAAGAGACTTTGTAGATGTGATTAAGGTTACAGATCTTAAAATGGCAAAATTACCCTGGATTATCCATGTAAGCCTCTTCTAATTACATTAGTCCTTAGAAGCAGAAAACTTCCCCAGTTGTGGTCAGACGTAGATGTGACAACAGTAAAAGGGTCAGAGAGAGGTGATGTGGGAACCACTGGACCTATATAATTGCTAGCTTTGAAGACTGGAAACCAAGAAATGCAGGCAGCTTTTAGACGCTGAAAAGGGCATGGAAATGGAGTGTCCCCCTAAAGTCTCCAGAGAGAAACACACTCTACAAAGACCTTGATTTTTGTCCTGTGAGACCCATGTCACATTCCTGACCTCTAGAACCTTAAGATAATATATTAGTGCTGTTTTAAGCCACTAAATTTGTGGAAATTTTTACAACAATAATAGAAACTAACACATTCATTATGTTATTTTGATTGAATAATAAAACACATATTTATTTCATCTGTTAACCAGTAAAATCTGTTATCCCCCAAAAAGTGTACAAGAGAAACAATGCTTCTTTTTTTGGATGAGTCTGTCATTGACCAGTACCACATTTCTTTGTGCTCAATAATTTCCTTATAAAATTGTCTAATCTTCTTATTAATAACATTATAGAATCCTTTCACTAAAAAGAACATTATTAATATCTTAATAGCATGTATTGGGTAAGAATATAATTTCATTAACAATAATACCAGCAACAGAAATTAACAAATTAACTTTTCAGTACCTGAGAGAAATCAAATCAAGGTATGTGTTAGAAAATAGAATATGCTTGCAGGTTATTCTAAATGCTTTGCATTTATGATGAAGCTTTGCAAATGTGTTTCTAAAGCAAATCTCACTTGGTAGAAGCAGTTGTGAAAACACAGTTCTCTTAGTCCTCTTCAACACATTTCTTTTTACTCTCAGAATTATCATCACTTACATTTTCCATAAAATCTCAAAAGTAATATAATGATAATCATGCAAAGGGAGAAAAATGCTTAATAATTATTATAGCTCTTATAATAATTTATATTATTATATATTATAATTTATATTATTTATATATTTCTATGTAACAAATCACTCCAAAATTTAGGAGTTGAAATGACAACCATTTCTTATTTCATATGGTCTGTGGATATAGGCACTTAGTGGGGTGCTTCTGTGGAGTTCAAGGTCTCCTACAAGTTTTGCCAGGGTGTTGGCCAGGGTTACAGTTTTATCTCAGAACTTGATGAGCTGAAATATCAGGTCTCAGGCAGCTGTTGTTGCAGGATTCAATTCCTCATGGACTATTAAACTAAGACCTCATTTTTTTCCCATCATGCAGGGGCCTTTGCATAGGGTTCTTTACAACATGGTAGGTTCTCCAAGGGTGAACAAACCAAAGAGAGAGTGCATAAGAGCATCAAAAATGGAAGTCACAACCTTTATGATCTAAACTTCAACGCAATGTCCCAACCCTCCCGCCATATTCTGTTCTTTTGAGACAAGTCATTGAATTGAGCCCATACTCAAAAGGAGGTTAAATAAAAGCATGGATGTTATGAGGCAGGGACCACAGGGTGCCATCTTGAAGGCTACATACCACATGAGCTCTTTAGATTCAATGTGTTTGTTAACTATTTATTTTTAATGAAAAAAGATATTTCTATTCAAATGTTACGTATTCACTGTTCCCTTTATTGCTTTGTGAGGAGTGGGGAGATTTTAGGAGTAGACAGGGAAAGTCAATGTACATGACAAATATAGAAATGTGGTCTTATTCAAAGCCATATAAGCTGAAAGGAATTATAGTAAAGTATTTCCAAAAATGAATTATTCCTGAAATAAAGTTCATATGCCATACAGTGAATTAAAACTTAGCCTGTGTATTAGTTTCCTGGGGCTGCCATAACAAAGTACCACAAACTAGGTGACACAAACAACAGAAATTTATTGTCTCACAATTCTGGAAAGTAAATCTGAGATTCGGGTATCAGCAGGGTTGGCTCCTTCTAAGGCCTGTTGGGGAAAATCGGTTTTAAATCTCTCTCCTGAATTTTGGTAGCCTCAGGCATTCCTTGGCTTGTATATGGCATTCTCTGTGACTTCGCATCATCTTCCCTCATGTGTTTGTTTCAGTGCCCAAATTTCCCCTTTAAAAAGGACACCAGTTATATTGGATTAGAGCCCATCCTAATGACTTCACTTTAACTTGACTACCTTTATAAAAATCTTATCTCCAAATAAGGTCACATTCTGAGGTCCTGGGGATTAGGACATTGACATATCTTTTTTGGGGAGACACAGTTAAATCCATAACATCCTGTGTTACACATTTTTATTCTTATCATTCCTAAACCAGGAGGTAAATGTGTTTCAAGCAGGCATGTCATGCCTCATGCTGTTCTATGTGTGGACCCCAGATGGTCAAAATCTGTATTCTGTGAATGCTGCAGAGGAACAAGAGCTGAAAAAAATAAATTAATTAATTAAAAAAAGTAAAGAATGGCAATTTCTCCCAGAAATGCTAGAAAACCAAACTTATTGTTCAAAAATTGGCACACAAGTCTGCTCATTTCCTCTGATTCAAGAAACAGTTTGTGATCACAGCAGCTTTGCCAACGTCCAGTAGACTGTGCTATAAATGTGATAAATAGTGAGGATGGCTGACTTTTAATCAAGAGAACAAAAAACTTGTGACTTCTTTTTTATGCAATGGTACCAAAACTGACTCTTCTATTGGAAGCATGCTCAATTTATTTTTTATAAATTATATTGTTTTAATATAACACTGCCACAATGTCTTTTTCAGGGAAATAACAATTTACATTTTCATTGTGAAATTAAAAGATGAAAGCTATACAGCAATAAACTAATAGGGGAAGTTTATTATGCTTCTTTATGGCACATACAAGTAAAATCTCGATTTGTCTTTTAGAAATATCATAGTACTGCTTTAGTGTTTTTTTCTTTTGTTCTTGTTCTTGTTACTCTTTAAATTAAAGGTAGATGATTTATTTTGTTTCTACAGTGAAAGTGAACTGCTCCGAGTTTAGTGCCAGAAGTACTCAATCAAACTCTAATTTAACTGTGTCCAAATTCCTTAATTCTGTGAATCATCAATAAAATAGAAAAATAATACCATTGACAGTGGAAAAAATCTAAGATGACCACTTAGGTAGTTATATTAAATAGTTAATTGCATTACAAAATTGATTTCCAACAATGATACCTTTAAAAGTTTTAAATTAAATGCATTGGTATGTACTTGTTTTTATGATAAAATATTATCCTTAATTCTGGGTTCTTTTAAAGAAATATGTCAGATATACATATAATTACAACCAAATTTGATAAATTTTATGATATGTCCATTGGGTTCTATACAAGGACCATGGTAAGATAGGTGTGCAAATAGTCTATTAGGGGTAGCACATGTGAAAGATAAAGGCAGAAGTAGACAGGAAAATTATTCAGAATATGATACATAACTGACAACTGTAAAAGAAAAGGAGGAAAGAAGAATATAGCAGGGAGAATCTCCAGCCATTATACAGATTGGACAGCCCAACCAGGAGCTCCAAGGCAAAGATTATCCATGAGGTCAGACCCCTGTTCTGCAGCAATGGACTACTCTTGTATCTACATCATGACCAGTCATTGGCTTGGCTCCAAATGTGAGATGCATCCTAAAAGAGATTTAGGTAGACTCTTTCAGTTAATAGCACACCTTGCAACTGAATGTCAAGTCCTCTCTTGAAGGAAGATTGCATTGGTACACTTCCATGGCTACCATGCCTTATGCCGTATAGATCCACTTCCCTAGACATGTTTGGCATGCAGCTTCTTCATGGTCAAGATGTCCCTTAAAAATAAACTTTCCCTTATTTAATCTTATGCTACAACCTCCTTGATCAAACCCATTTAAAATTCAGTCAAATAGGTATAACCACCTCTGGCTAATACTTGACGGTTAATTCTTTTTTGTTATTTTTTTGTACAGCATTATTGAGATATATTTCACACACCACAAAATTAACCCACCACAGAATTCACCTACTTAAAGTATACAGTTAAGTGGTTTTTAGTACATTCACAGGTTTGTACGACCATTCATGAAAATCTACTTTCAGAATCTTTTCAACATTTCCCAAAGAAATCTCATACCCACTAGTAGCAATCCACATTCCACTGATCCCCAGTTCCAGGGAACCACCAATCTATTTTCTGTATCTACAGATTTGCCAGTTCTAGACATCTCACATAAATAGAACCATGCAATAAAAAATCTTTTATACCACATTTCTCTCATTTTGCTGTTTACAAAGTTCATCACTGTTGTAGCATATATCTGTATTCTTTTTTGTAGAATAACACTCCATTGTATGGATACACCTAACTTTGTTATTTGTTCATTAGTTGATGAATATTTATGTGGTTTCTTCTTTGGAGCTATTAAGAAAAATGCTGTTATAAACAACCATGTACAAGATTTTTATTGGTATATGTTTTCATTTATCTTGGGTATATATAGATATATATGACTAGAATTGTTGGGTCATACAGTGGCTCTATGTTTAGTATTTTGAGGAACTGCCAGGTTATTTTCCAAAGTAACAGGCAATGTATGAGGGTGTCCAAGTTTTTCACTTCCTTACAAACACATCTTATTTTATGTCTTTTTTATTTTAGCCATCCTAGTGGTTGTAAAGTATTACATTATGATTTTGACTTGCATTCCAGTAATGACTAATAATGCTAAGCATCTTTTCATGTATCTATTGGCCATTTGTATAACTTGTTTGGGGAAACATCTATTTAGATCATTTTCCCATTTTTTTAATTGGGTCATTTGTCTTTTTATTGTTGAGTTGTAAGAGTTTGTAATATATTTTGGATACTAGACACTGTATGTCTAGGTACTAGATAAACACATGTATGATTTACAATTATGTTATGCTTATCCTTATCCACTACCAAACTTCTTCATTACTTTAGCTCTATAGTAAGTTTTGAACTCAGGAAATGTGAGTCTTGTAACTTTGTTTTCTTTTTTTAAACTTTTTCTTTCAAAATTGTTTTGGTTATTCTGAGTCCCTTGTATTTCTATATGAATTTTAATATCAACTTTTCAGTTTCTGAAAAAAACTGGAATTTTGATAGGGGTTAAATCTTCTAGTTCATGACTACAGGATGTGATTTCATCTATTTAGATAGTCTAATTTCTTTTGATAATTTTTTGTAGTGTTTAGTGCACAAGTCTTGTACTTTTCTTTTGGATGTTATTGTAAATGGAATTTTTTAAAAAATTCACTTTGGATTGTTCATTGCTAGTGTTTATAAATATAATTGATTTTTGTATATAGTATCTTGCCACATGTGTAAACTATTTTATTAGTTATAAGAGTTTTTTGATGGACTCCTTAATGTTTCTATATACAAGATCTTGCTATGTTCAAATAGAAATAGCTTTACTTCTTAAATTCCAATGTGAATGCCTTTTATTTATTACTTCCAGTAAAATGTTAGATAGAAATATCTTTCCCTAATCTTAAGGAAAATATCAGTGAAAGACTGTTGATGTTAGCTGTGTGTATGTTTGTTTTTTCTGTTTTTATAGATGCCCTTTGTCAAGTTGAAGAAGTTCCTTTCTATCTTACGTTGTTGAGTGTTTTGAATCATGAAGACTGTTGAATACTGTCAAACACTTTTTATACATCAAGGTGTGGTTTTGTCCTTTATATTTTAATATGGTATATTAAAGTGGTAGATTTTTGGATATTAAACTAACATGGCATTCCTGACAAAAGGTGGAAGGTTTTTTATTGACTTGATATCTTCTTTATTTTTGAATATAGACATTTACAGGTTTGAATTGCCCTATGAGCCCTGCTTTTGCATCTCATAAGTCTTGGTATGTTGTGTTTTTGTTTTATTTTCTAATTCCCCTTATGATTTGTTCTTTGATCTATTGATTATTTAGAAATATTTTGTTTAATTTCCATATATTTGTGAATTTCACAAATTTTCATCTGTTTTTGATATCCAATTTAAATTCATTGCAGTCAGAGAACATTTTTTGTATGAGTTAAATTATTTTAAATGTATTGAAGCTTGTTGTATAAATCCACACATGGTTTATTTTTGAGAATATTCCTTGTGTTCTTGAGAAGAATATATATCTGCTATTGTTGGGTAGAGTGTTCTGTAAATGTCCATTAGTTCTCCTTTGTTTATAATGTTCAAGTTTTCTACATCCTAGTTTATCTTCTGCCTATTCCATCTGTTATTGAAAGTGGGGTATTGCAGTCATCAACTACAATTGTTAATCTACAATTACAATTGTTAAATTGCTTGTTTCTACCTTCAATTCTGTCAGCTTTAGCTTACGTATTTTGGTACTCTTTTGTTTGGTGCATATATTTATAGTTGGTATATATCCTCCTGAAGAACTGAAGCTCTTATTATAAAATGTATTTTTTTGTCTCTAGTAACCAATTTTGTCTTAAAGTCCATTTTGTCTGATTATAGCATAGTTACTTCTGTTCTCTCAGGTAGCTGCTTGCATGGTATATTCTTTTCTATTACTTTAATTTTTAACAATTTGTGTCTTTGAATCTAAAGTGTGCCTCTTATAGACAGGATATAGTTGTATCATATTTTTTATGCATTCTGAAAAACTGTGCTTTTTAACTGAAGTTTTTATTTTCATTTAATATAATTTACTAAATTATATTAATATTAGTTAATGTTGGCAGCTATTTTGATATATAGCCTCTTTCCTCCCTTATGAAGCCCATTACATTCCCAGCTTGGTTAGTGATTTAGACCTATGGGTGACAAACATGTCTTTGGCTTGCAAGCTGAAGCAGACCCTGAAAGTGCCCCATTTTGAGTGAGCTATTTGCACTTTTTGCAGCTGAATATCAATTTACTTTTTGATGGAATATCTGAGTATCTGAATCATTCACCTTCATGGATGCCATAGATATCGTATGAGCTTTTCTTTTTTCCTTTAATTCTCACTTTCTTTATTAACTTATTTCTATTGCCCAGAGTTTCATGGTTACATCAATCCCCAGGACTATGAACTTTGTGTCCTATTACCAAATAGCTGACTGATGACGTGGACACATTTTAGAAACACTGAATAATTAAAACTAGTCTAAAACTCAACCATTCATGTTTCATGATCAAATGGAGAGGAAAATATTATTCTGCATTATTATTATTCTATGTTACAGATGCATTATAAAATTCTGTAGTGAACTTGAAATTAAATCTGTATATTTCGGTGTAATTTGGACATGAACCCCAATAACTGATCTATAGCAACATTAATATAGGTATGCCTAATATATGTGTACTGCCCCTCTGTTGCTTGAAAACCCTCTTTATCTTCGTGCTTTGACGATCCACACCAAGCTCCAAGTGTTGACACCCTCCTCACTTGTCTGTGTTCTAACAATCTGTGTCAGGCAACTCCACTTCAAAGAAGCTCTCTTTATTCTACTTGGACTCTGACTTCCATACTGTCTTCCTTCCCACCTAAATGCCCTTTTCACTTAACTCAAGCTTTGCCTCCCTCACTTAGGCACCCTCACCCTACATAAACGCTTTACTCACCACCCTCAAGCTCTGGTATCTTGTGCTCAGTGGTCCAGTTGTTCAACTCTGACATGTAATGCCAGGCATTTCTCCTAAATGATTGCATTCCTCACACTGCCTGGGCTCTAACATCTGGCACTGGGCCATCCTGGCTTTTCCTTCCCATCAAACCCAGTGCAGACATCTAACATGCTTTACTAAAAACAGAAAAATAACTGATTTTATAAGGGGAGTTAGTGAATCAGGAGCCACAGAATATCACTCTCCAGAGTGATAACACCTAGATGAAAAGGAAAGAAGAAACCTTTTGTGATCTTAAGAACATTAAATGCCTTAACATTGTGCAACCGATTCAAATAATTTTAGTTAGATTTGGAAGGTATATATATCTTATCTAACCATTATCAGGCATACAAATCCCTTGAGAATACTCCCGAGTTGTACAAGACACTTTGCAACAATTTTAGGGCTAGAAAATTTACTATTGTAGTATTCACTTATAGGGTCTAATCTAATGTTCTATAGCTAAAAATAAAGGTGTAAACTTCATAAAATAATTATTCATTTATTTATTCCTTCTTTGTGTCCTTCATTCTTCAACAAATGTTTGAGAAACTATTAAGTGACAAGTATTATTCTATGATAGTTTAAAAATGGACAAAAATTCCTAATTTCATGGAGTTGACATTATAATGGAGTAAAAAGAAAAAATAAACAAGATTAATAAGTAAAATATAAGGCATATTGGTTAGCTATAATTTCTTTGGAGGAGAATAAAGCAAAGAAGGGGCATATGGAGTGTCAGCAAGCACTGGTGGTAATCCAAGTCATAATTTTTTTCTTCTAATGGTATAGTAGGCTGAGTAATCATCCACATAGATTTTAAGTCCTAACTGATAGAATTTGTACATGTTATTCTACATGACAAAGACTTTGCAGATGTGATCAAGGAACCTGAGATGGGAAGATTATTCTGGATTATCTGGATGGGCCCTAAAAGTATTTACAAATATTCTAATAAACGCAAGGCAGCAAGGGACTTCCCTGGTGGTCCAGTGGTTAAGACTTCATGCTTCCAGTGCAGAGGGAGCAGGTTTGATCCCTGGTTGGGGAACTAAGATCCCACATGCCGTGCAGTGTTGCCAAAAAAAAAAAAAAAAAAAAAAAAGCTAGGCTGCAGGAAACCGAACACACAAAAAGCAGAAGGCAATGTGAAGATGGGGCAGAGAAAATATTGAAGATGGTGGCTTCGAAGACTGGACATTTGTGACCACAAGCCAAGGAATGCTGCCAGTCACCAGAAGGTGGAAGAAGCAAGGAAGAGATCCCCCCCCAGAGCTTCCAGCAGGAACGTGACCCTGCAAAAACTTTGATTTTGGTCCATTGAAACTTACTCTGGAATTTTTGGGCCTCCAGTTCTACGAGAGAATAAATTTTTATTGTTTTAATACACCTAGTTTGGGCTAATTTGTTATAGCAGCTACAGGAAACTAATGCTAATGGTGTCTGGGGAAGGACTCTTTGAGGTGATATTTGGGTAAAGATATGATGGTATGAGGGGTTGAGGGGTAGAGAGGTCAGAAATTGGAGTTAATTTGGAGTTAAATTGTGCAAGATTTTAAATTTTACTTTTTAATTTGGACTTATATTCACAGGGAAGTGACATTTGAGCTGAGTCTTGAAAAAACAGTTCAAAATATTACAGGAAGAGGGAATAATATATGTAAAGTTTTGAAAGCATGAGAAATTAAAGAATACTCTAGGATATTAAAAGATTTAATACCTTTCTGCATGCATCTATCAATTAGAAAGAGTTTAGAGCAAAATGTGTCCTTTGGTATATGATAATGTTAAGCCATAAAACATGTATACAGCAGTTCCTTTTTCAACTTGGAAGTCTACTACTTGCATGGAAGAAAAGTGATCTATAACCTGTACCTGATGATTAAATGATGTTCTTAAAAAGGTAAGGGCTCCTCTTGGCAGGAAAACTAGAAGTTATTTCATCTGATTAGGAATCATACTGAGGCTGACATCTTACCACATCTTCAGCTGAATTGTGATTTATTTCCATGAGGTACCCGATAAAAAAAAATTAGCAGCAGTTAAGAAGTTCTAAATCTAAAGTTCATAACAGTTCAATAGAAAGCTAGACATGCTTTTTATTGAACTGCCTATCTATCTATCCATCATCTACCTATTTATCCATCATCTACCTACATCTATAAGCTATCGAGTGGTTACTGTAACTCAATCTCAGTGAATAAATCAAAGTTGAAGTTCATTGTTATTCATTTATTTTTTCTGGTACATATACAAGTATTCATATTTTGAGTTCCTTATGAATGATACACATATGAATAATAATACAAATATTTACAAGCGCTTCCTATATGCCAGGCATGCTTCTGAGAAATAATATGTATTATCTCATTTAAACTCTACAGCAATAAACACTATCCCCATTTTACAGATGAGGAAACTATATTTTGTTTTCAAACTGGAAACAGAATATTTAATATATTTATAACATTATTTGAAATATCTAAACTATTAGCTTGTAGTAATATAGAGTAAAAGATCACAGGGCTAAAATAAACCCAAGAGTCAGTTCTTGTGAAGTAATATTAGAATGTCAAAAATATTCACAAGCATAAGTATAAGCCAAAGAGATGGAATCATACTGGATATTAGCATTGTATAGGCCAAGAGCTAAGTGGAGTGATTGTCCAATTCAGAGCTATAACACAAGGTAAGATCATATAGGCAGAGGCAAATAAGCTACCAAGACATTAAGACTCAGTGATTATACATAAGTAATATAATTGTTATTCCATTCAACTACAACTTGTTGGTGTAAGGTCTCCTTTCAATTAGTGGTAAAGACTTCTGAGACCCTAGATGTTTTCTTGGCATGGGCACTGTGGGTAAGAGAGATGAACATATAGATGGAATAATTGTTAATTCCAGTAAAGACAAATCTCTTTCTCCTCCAGAGTATAAAGTGTTTGATATAATCCACCTGTCACCAAGTAGCTGGCTATTTTTCTCAAGAAAAAAAGATAATTAGAGGGTTTTGTGTCAATCTCTGTTGCTGGAAAAGTGTAACTTTCAGGAGAAAAAATGAGCCCTTGCTCTTGAGTTTATTGCATAAACGTCAATGCATAAACTCTTTCATGGGTCAATTGTGCCAGCAAGAAGATGGCTATCTCAGGTCATGTCTCCTCCTATACAAATTAGACAATAGTACAAAACTGAAGCACTGACCACTGCATCTCCATCACCAAAGTACTATAAGGCCACCACAAATGGGGCTGTGATGCATCAGTTGTCCATTTTTGACAAGGACCAAACTTCAGCCCAATGTAGTCTATGAACTACATTTCTTCTGCCATTTGGCTGAAAGGAACCCTTACCTCCACTAGCTATAGGTATGAGTTGAAGAAGAGTGATCAGTGTAATAGAAATGGTTGACAAGTTATCTGTCTTACTGTTTGTATAATATACTTTTCCCTTCTAGATCTGGTCCAACCTAATCCCAAATACATAACTTTATTTTAGTCCTACAGTTCTCCACTGTGCCCGCTTAACCATAAGGTTTTGTGGATTTCATGATTCCCAGATCATGATGGGCTCTTTCAATCTCATGGTCACTTGGTGTCCCAAGAACAGCCCCCTTTACAGGTCTGAGAACTTAGAGTAAGATCCTGGTCTAACTTTATAGTTATAGTCAGCAGCTGCAAGTGATCATATTCTTCCTAAAATTTTCAAAATCTGCAAAAGTAGCATTTCATATTTTGCCTGCATAGGCAGTAAGATGCGCTTAGCTTACAATTTTCCTCTTACAAGGCTTCCATTACAGTTAAAATAAGCCAGTCCACTTCAAGCTCCTTAAAATGACCCCGGCCCATGCCTTTCAAGTGACACAGCAGGCATATATCCTGATGCCTAACTTTTTTCCTTAATTTCATTCCAATCTACCATAAATGAAAGCTTTAATAATTGTGATGTCACCGTATGCCAAATGTTATCACTGCCCCACTAATGATGGTGTCCTAATATCTATACGAACAGGGAGAAATCTATCCCAATATCCCATTCTGAGGGCCAGTTTTTGAATTTCATTCCCCATAAAGTAGGGGCAGAGGCAAGGGGCTTGTACGCTAGTTCTTTATTAGGGTATATAGCTTCATAGAGCAAAGGTGAAAAACACATGGAATGAACCCCTCAAAGCTTATCATCTCTATCATCTCTCATTGCCCTTTTCAAATAATCTTATAAGTAATTGTTTTATGCCTCCCTCTAGATGGGATTGCAAGCCCCTTGAAGGCAGGAACCCTGTCTTGTTCATGGTTATAGCCCAAGCACCAAGCACAGTGCCTGGGTTGAAGTGTTTAATAAACAATTGTTAAGTGAATAAACATTGGGGCTCTGTTCAAGGTTTCAAATGAGTGGTATCATAAAGCAAATGTGAACCCCTTTGTGTGGGCAGAAAACCATGTTGAGGATACAGGAGGACAAAGATTCAGCCACAGAAACAGGAACAGTGATGGAGCCAAATTCCTGTAACAAAGGAGTTAGGCAAAAGCGAGCCCTGGCGCTTATTTAATGCAAAGGAGTAAGAGTCAAAAATACTCCTCATGTCTTATTTTCTCTCATCTCTTTGTTAAAATAGAGAGTGGTGGGTAAGCTGTGGGTAACAACTTGAATGCTTGAGAGCTCCTAGGGAAGGATGAAAAAGCAAGTGAAAGAACTCATAAATTACTCTGGGAAGATGAGTTCCAGAAGCTGCTGGAGGCTTTTGATGTTAATAAAAATGTGCCAGAGAAAGCTTATGGTATCCGTGTGTTGTCCTGCTGAGAACCAAACCACTCTGTTTAACTTGCCTTGCCAGGGGAAGGAATGCTGTTTGTAATAGGCATATTGGAGAAATAAACCATTTTAGCCCTTTTCAGTGTTTCCGCGGCTAGGAACTGCTGCCACCAACCTCTCTGGGAAGAGCACAAGTCAGCAGGCCCTCCCAGCTAGAACTGTTTCATCGTTCTTGCAGGCTAGTGCCATCGAAGGACTTCAGCCTATCATGTTCAAATGGGATATCTCTTCTCTTCCTTGAATGTGCCTTATGATTCACATGACAGCTTCCTGATGACACAGGTTTTAAAATATAAGTTTGCCAGTAATTATTAAAGAGACATATTACCATGAAAGTCTAAATAGAAACAGTTGTAGGTGAAGTGGCCCACTTCTTATGGTTTGCTGTAAATTGACTGGGACAGAAAAACAACCTGCTTAGACTTCTCCTTTGTGGAAAGTTCTAGAACCCACCCTTTTACTCTTCCATCCCACCCAAACTCCCACAAACTGAAATTCATCAGTTTCCTGTCTTCCTGTTCTTCACTCTGCTTAAACCTCTCGTACTATCAGACTGTATTCTTCCTCTGTAGATTTTAAATAATTTCAGCCTTGGAGCTCTATCTTATTCATCATTGCATTCCCCATATGTGTTCACTAGGGACATACTGGAGCTCAGTAAATACTTATTGATAAAATAAAGGAACAATCCTCCTATGTACAGAGCCCTGATGACTTTTGCAAATGCATTCAATATTAATTTTTTTCCCTCACCTATAGAAGTTTTTTCTGCAGGTCTCCTCTAAATACCTCCTAACTGGTTACCTGACTCAAAGCTTCATTTTTCCGGCTTTATGGCTTTGATCCTTGGGATCTCTATTTAAATGTATATTACATTATGAGATATAATACTTCAAGCTACTGCTTTTCAAAACATTTTTTAATTTAATTTAACTTTTTTTTTATATCAGGTTCTTATTAGTTATCTATTTTATACATATTAGTGTATACATGTCAATCCCAATCTCCCAGTTCATCCCACCACCAACTCCACCCCCGCTTCCCCCCCTTGGTGTCCATACACCTGTTCTCTACATCTGTGTCTCTATTTCTGCCTTGCAAACAAGTTCGTCTGTACTATGTTTCTAGGTTCCACATATATGCATTAATATATGATATTCAGTTTTCTCTTTCTGACTTACTTCACTCCTTTCAAAATTTTTAACAGCAGAATCCTTTTGCTGCCCTGGCTGAAGTGAATGCTACTTGCTCAAATGACTTAAGCTTGTAAAGTCAAGATTACTCACACTGCTTTTTAACAAATTACCTGCCCCCCCTAATACATATACCAATGACTAGGAATTATACTTTTAAAAAAAAGGAGTATCATAAAAAGGAGGGGTGAAGGCTTTGCAGGTTGAGAAGAGAGGCAAAATAGAACCATAATTTTAAGCTGAAGTCTGTGTTGCTCCTGTTTCTCTTCACAGGACTCCACTATCAGGCAAAGCTTTCTCAAAGATGAGCAAGCTTGAGTTTCAGAGTCACTCAGTAAACTTCCTTTGGAAGTTTCCAAAACAACAACCAATTTATAACCATAAAATTTTCCAGCAGTTTATAGATAACTCAGGTATTTGAAATTCAAAATACATTTTGCCTGGAGGAATAGTTTATCTGTCTTGGTTAGGTTCTTTTATCCATTTAGGAGGCTAAATGCCAGAAGTACAGCACTGTTCCTACAGCACTATAGAACCTCAGCACAAGGAAAGCAATTTAGGCACCTTCAATGAATTGAGGTCTCTCCTATTTCTCTCCGCTCTCCACTCACTCACTCATGGTCAAGGAGAATAGAAATTCTTCGTGCCTGTCATCTGATAGCCTGAGGCAGAGGCTATAGGAGGCAGGTCTAGAACAATGAAAGACTTGAATGGAAATGCTGAACAATGAGGAACAGACCTCCTGACATTTAGGAGCTTTAAACTGGTAAAGAGGAACAGCAAGGATGATGATCTCTTTCTTCAAATCCTACCTAATTTGCCAGGTCAGGTGACAGCTTTTGTTATTTTCTTCTTATTAAAGACCTCAAGAAGTGACTAATTTCACTTTTTTGGTCTTCATTTGAAGTGTCTCTCATTGACAGACTAGATGTCAAATTAGAAATAGAATAATCTCTCTCTCTTTTTTTTCTTTTTCCCTGTCTCCACTTCCTTCTCCCTCTCTTTCTTTTACATTTTAGGTTACCCTAGGTCTATTTTTCTTAAGATGTGGAGTGGGATGTATAATTCTGGAGTAAAAAGATATGGCTTAATAAAGATTTGTCAAGTGCCTATGAAGTTAAGTATTCACCGGATGTATTGAGGAGCTAGAATGGTGTTCTTCGGAGGCATGGTGTCTCAGGTGGTGTCGAGGGACGGCAGTGGAAAGTTAATGGGGATACAGCTTATCTCTTTTATTACTTTTTCTTGCCTCCAACAGCCAGGCCAGGCCCATGATCATGAATGTTTCCTACAAATCCAGTGAAGAGGTGAGACTAGAAATTCCAGGAGAGAGTGCACATTGGAAGAGAGGAGACAGATCACTCCAGGCATTGTCTTCTGGAAAGAGTAAGAAGAAATAATGAAAAGGGGTCTATTGGGAGAGGGAAGCAGATTTTCCAGCATCCACTAGTCATTCTTGGTTGATTATTTATGTGTAATGGACAGCTAAGCCACCTAAGTCAAGGACTGCCTGAATACATCCTAAAGGCAGCAATGGCCTACTTCATTAAATGCAGCACAATGTTCTTGGAATAGTGTGTCAAAATAGAAAAGTAATTGCTAGTCTTATTATCTTAAGCTGCATATGCCATGACCTGAAAGTCAGTATGTAACCAGAAATGTTTCCTTAAAGAGGTGAGCATAATTTCCTGGAAAATTAACATAACTAAAATGAATAAATTAGCAGCCAAAGAAAAAAAATCAAAATGTTCTTCAGTTTTTAAACAATACATATGCTACAAAGGACAAAATAATTTATATTTATTTTCATGAACTGGATTTATCTGTATTAAGATAAGCTTCTTATTTTACTCTGAATCTTTCTCCTAACCAAAAATTGTACAGGGATAATGAATGGATAAAAACTTGAGAGGTCAATCTATCTAAAAATAATACAGAATTAGCTATAATTTTCTCAATTAAAAGAACATATATTGTGCATAAAATATCTTTCTTGTTGAAAGTCATGTACCATACTTTAAAAAAAAGAGAGAAATCAGACAGAGTTTATGTTCACAGCCAGTTTAAATGATAAATGTTCCTGCAAACTTGAAACTTTCAGTAATAAGCTCAAATCATTTTTATAATCAATTATTTAGCATTTTTATAAAATGCATTTTCCCTAGAATATAGTAATTTATATAGGAAGAGTTTCTTCCACATATATTTTGTTTCATTTCTCATGAATTTTATGCTATGAAGTCAAATTGTTTGATATATTATTAAAATAAGCTCATTAGACTTTTAACATTCTGGTAGAACTGGTAGGTCAGCTGCTAGGTCATTGGTTGTGAAATACAAGAAAGTGTGTTGTTAGGATACATATAATAAGGGACTTGCCAATTTACAAAAAAAAAAAAATTCCCCTCTCTCAACAAGGTTAAAATAAAAGATGCAGGAGCAAACATATAACATAGTTTGCTGTTAGAGAATTTAGGCAGTGTCTTGACAATAACTCTAATTAAAGTTGTCACTGCTTTGACCTGATTAGACAGAGAACAATAGTACTGCTACCTTAGGATGGTAAGCAGTGGATGATATATATCTTTTGACAGCCACGTTAATTATAACCTAGCTGAATGTATTTCTTTAGAGTAGATTTTTTTAAAACAAAAGGAAAAAAAATTGTAGTGAAAGCTGTCAGAATATTTCTGAATATTGCTAATGACTGTATCTAATAGCTAAAAAATGTTAATTTTCTTGAGATTTTTTTCCCTTATTTTTACAATGTGCTCAACATCTTTTCCACAGTTCCACAGGAGTATTTGCATAAGAGTATCTGAATTACAAAAGTAGGTCAAAGTAATGGTCAGTCTCTCCCAATAGTAACATTTCAAGTTTATTTGCTTCTTTTTGATTTGGCAAAGTGAAAACAAATGCCATCTTGTCATAAGTTAATGAGTTTAGAATTCCTCCATTCTGGCTTTGCCATGATAGTGCCATTTTGGCATTTGATAGAGTATTTTGTATGCAAAAATATTAGTTGCTTAATGGATGAAGTGTATATAGTGTGATTTCCATTGTAATATCAAATTATGTCATGACTTTGTAATGTTATTTGAAGAAGAATTTTGATAATTACCCTCCCCCCCAGACTCCAGTTTCAACATATATTAAGCACCATAGGTCATGTCAAAAATGCTATAACTTAGAATATAGGAATTTTAAGCTACTGAACATATGCCAAACAAATTATGTATATGGCTACCTTGATCATGATATTTCTATCTAACCAGTGTTTTTAACTGAAGATATTTTATATGAAACTGTTGAAACCATTGAAAATTTTAAGTTCTTTGTCAAGCCTAAGCCTTCCAGCCAAAATGAGAGTTGGTAATCATCTATTTTTTTAATTCAAAAAGTTTTATCTATAACTATATAGAGTTTAAAGTTTTAGTGGTTTTCAATCTCTAATTCTTTTCCATTAATTATCAGAATTAAGTGAGTTGAAATATATATATATATATATATATATATATATAAAATTATCTGATTCTCTGTGGGTATGGCTTGACCACGTATCAATTGAATGAATTAAAATTAAAACGAATGAATATTTGTTCACTAATTGTCGTGTGTATGTTCCAAGCTTGATATTGTGGTGTAATGGACTGAATTGTGTCCCTGTCACAATTCATATGTTGAAGTCCTAACTCCCAATGCGACTATATTTGGAGATAGGGCTTTTAGAAGGCAACTATGGTAAATGAGGCTATAAGAGTGGGATTCTAATTTGATAAAACCTGTGGCCTTATAGGAAGAGGAAAAGACCTCTCTCCCTCTCTCTGCCATGTTAGGACACAACTAGAAGTTGGCCATCTGGAAACCAAGAAGTGAGCTCTCATAAGAGCCCAATCACACTGGCACTCTGATCTCCAAATTCCAGCCTCCAGAACTGTGAGTAAATACATTTCATTTCTATTGTTTATTCCACCCAATCTATGGTATTTTTTATAACAGCCCAAGATGATGAATATATGTGAGGAATAAATAAATTGGTCTCTGCTCTTCATATTACATCAAAGAGAGAATTTTACATAAAATCATTTAAAAAATTCTAAATTCTTATACTAATGTTATACTTTAGCATTATCATTTTATAATCAGGTAACATGCAATACATTAATGATATAGACATATAAGTCCAAATGTAGTTTATGAAGTGTTGCAAAGAAAATGTTGGACTTGAAGTCAAAATCTTTCTATTTAAACCCTTTCTCCACACCCACCATAATTACTAGAACAAGGTCAAGTTGCTTTCATATTTTGAACTTCTTCTTATTTACCTATGAGATGATGATAATAATTCTTGCTGCACCTAACCTATACTATAGTGAGACTAAAGTTCAATGACTCAGTGCTTGCAGCATTTCTTTTTTAATTGTAATGTCCTTGGAGTAGGTAGAATTCCACTATGTTCCTCGAGATTTCCCACCCCTGATGTAAATGCCTTGCCTAATCCTTTGGACTATAAATCTGACAGATTATTTCTGTGATTGGATTATGCTACATGGCACACAAATGGAATAAGTGTCTCATATATTCTTCTTTGGCTACTGCTAACACAAGTGAGACAAATCCTGGAGTTCCTTTGGGGGTATAGTCTCTTTCTTCTCTAATCAGGTCCAATATGCCTTTGGCCAGATTATGTTGAGATTTGACCTTAATTATTGGCCCATGGCCAGGGTGGACCTTTTGGGGCAGATTCTGAGGAAAAGAAATGCTGTCTTCAGGGAGAAAGGATCTACTTTTCCTTCAAGGAAAGGAGAGTGCTAGACCTAATAGGGAGAAGTGGGCCATTTCTGCAGACTCAGGGAGTTTAAGAGATCTGGGAATTTGAGATTCATTTTTGGGGGGTAGGGTTTGGATCCTCAAGATGTTTCTACCCCATATATAAAGGTTACTCTTTCTTAATCTGGGCCCTGGCCTGCCTTGCTTGAGAGTTTAACCTTCCTGGGAGCTTTGATGTTCTTATAATTAAATATTGGGCTTGATTCTCAGCTTTGTCTGCTCTCCTACTGCAGGAGATGAGAGAATTTTTGCATGCTACTAAGGAGGCCCTCTGGATTTCAGTTCTAGCTTTTAGTTGTGGTGCCATCAGCTTTTCCTTATCTTTTCTTCAAAACATCAAGTAAACTCAACCATAGCCATCCAATACTATCATCTTTACATTTACCCTTTCTGCCATTTCCCTCAAATGTCTGATACCTGGCAACTGCTAATGCACTCCCTTCCAACAATATACCATCTCAGTTCACCACTGTTGAAAGCTTTAACAATTGAACCATCAACTGGTAACAAAGTTTCTCTGTGCATTATCTACCACGAGTGATGGGGTCCTTATTAACACTGAGATGGCAGGTGATGCAATTCTTATATCCTATCTTAGCATCTGCTTCCTTGGGCCAATTCCAGTACCAATTGTTGTAGGTTGTGTTCCCAGGAATCAAAGTCTGAGACGGTTCTTAACATGCAGGAGGATGTACATTAGCAAGTGCCCTTGAAAATGATAAAACAAAACAAAGCAAAGCAAAAAAAAAAAAAAAAACAAAACAGAAACACCTGTAGAAGGGAAGGAAAATAAATAGGAATGAGTAGCAGAAGAAATCAAGCTGTCATGGAGTCTCTAGGGAAGTCTCAAATGACACTTCAGGCAGTGCTGAACATTGGATAACTAGTCAGAGCTGCCCCAAGTTGAAGCAAGAGACTGAGGCCTATATACCTCCTCAGTCTTTGGATGCAATATCCCCAATAGCTGGGCTAGCAAATGTGTTATTCCCAAAAGGGAATTCCATGTGGTGTCTCATAATGTCCACCATATCAGTTGTTCTTTCCAGCTGTACTAGTTAAAGAGTGTTAACTGCCATTATAAAGAATGTAAAATCTCTGACTTAACAAAAGAAAATTTTATTTCTTCATCCTGGTACAGTCCAATGTAATAAGTAGTGGGAATAGAGTTCTTCTATACTCAATCACCTACAGAACCAAGCTTATTCCTTCCTTTAGTCAACACTACACAATAGAACTTTTTGCAATGATGCAGCTGTTTTATATTTGCACTGATCAATACGGTAGCCAAACGTGACATTTACCTATTAAAGACTTGAAGTATGGCTAGTGTGACTGAGGAACTGAAATTTTAATTTTATTTAATTTTAATTAATTTGAATATAAATAGTTTTTCTTTTTTTTTTCAGGCATTACAGGGAAAAATGGAAGACCACATACGAGATGACTTTGTGGGCCAGGATTGAAAGTGATGTATATCAATTTTACTCACATTCCATTGGCCAGAGTTCAGTCATATGACCACATCTAACTGCAAAGGAGGCTTGAAAGTGTACCCAGTTGTGTACCCAGGAAGAATAACAGAAAAAATATATTGGAGAGCAATGGTAGACTCGGCCACATCAGATCATTCTTTTTAATGAACATATTCTAACAGTCTTCAAAACTCATTGGGAACTAAAATCCATTCCTTCTTCTTATCTTTCACTTATTTTTCCCTCATTATTGTGAAAGGCAGAATAAAGCTCATGTCCTAATCCCTGAAACCTGTCAATATGCTATCTTACATGGCAAAAGGAACTTTGCAGATGTAATTACATTATAGACCTTATAATGGTGAGATTATTCTCGATTATCTGAGTGGGCTGAACAGAAACAGAAGGGTTCTTAAAAGTGGAAGAGAGAAGCAGAAGAAAGTGTAAGTTATGAGACAGACTGGTTATCACTGGACTTGAAAATGGAAGAAAGGGTTCAGTAGCTAAGGAATGTGAGCAATCTCTAAAAACTAAAAGTCACAAAGAAATGTTTTCTATGAGCCTCCTAGAGAGGACCTCAGCCTTTCTGACACTTGATTAGAGCCCAGTGAGACCTGAGTCTGACTTTTGACCTCCAGAACTGTAAGATAATAACCTTGTGATGCTATTTGATACAGCAGCAAAGGGAAACTAATATAAACATGCTTTCTTTCTTATTTATCTTGAATCCCTTTAAGCATTATTATAATAATCACATTTCCTTTCTCTTACTTTATTATACTCACTTGCTTATTCTAACTCTCCTACTTCAGGTCTGTACCCACGCTGTATAATACAGTCACCAAAATTATCTACCTTACTGACTGGCCTTAGTGTTTTAACTGTCAATTTGGGGGAATCCCTAGCTCTATCTAACATACTACTACATTTGCGTAGTCTCCACACTGCCTTACCATTCCAAAGGACGTCATCACATCTCTACAGTCTCCTCAAATCTCTAGGAATTTCTATCCCATCTCCAGGCTCAATCAACTTCCCAGTGTTTTATTTTGCTGAGATAAAAAACCCAGAAGATAATTTCTACATGTTCTCACAACCACTGTTACACACCTACCAGCTGCAGAACTCATTGACTCTGTTTCTATGAGTGAACTCTTTGTCCTCCTAGTAAAAGCCAGCTCTTTACTTGACCCCTAGATCCCAGCCACTGTTATCACTCAGTCATTGCTCCATCTTTGTTGTTAATTCTCCCCCTCTCTATTTTTTTTTTTTTTTTTTTTTTTTTGCGGTATGCGGGCCTCTCACTGTTGTGGCCCCTCCCGTTGCGGAGCACAGGCTCCGGACGCACAGGCTCAGCGGCCATGGCTCACGGGCCCAGCCGCTCTGCAGCACGTGGGATCTTCCCGGACCGGAGCATGAACCCGTGTCCCCTGCATCGGCAGGCGGACTCTCAACGACTGCGCCACCAGGCAAGCCCTATCCCCCTCTCTGTGATCATTTCCATCAGGCAGAAATCCTGCTGAATTTCTCATTTTAAGTAAAACCCTTTTTTGACTTCACATTTAGCTCCACCCAGTTTCTAAAAGATATCTAGATAGATATAAACATAGATATAGATTTTATGTAGTTGATTGTATTTTGTGTCGTTATCATTCTCCCATTCCTGAAATACTATTTTTTCCCTCTGACATTGTCTCCAAGAGATCACTATCCCTTTATTCTTTTTTCATCTCACTGGCAGTTTGGCAGCTGCTTCTCAGTCCTTTTGCTGATTTCCTTTGATCTTCCTGACTAAATTTTAGAGTACCCTTGGAATTAATCTTTTGATATCTTTTCTTCCCAATACACCCTAACTTCTAGATAATTTCATCCAAATGCATTGCTGTAAATATTGGTTTGATAGTTTCCAAATATATATCTCTACTTCTGAATCTCAGACTTATATATCCAAGTATCTACCTGATACCTCCATATGGATGTCTAGTATAGGTTACAACTTCATATGTCCAAAATTTAATTGCTGATCTTCTCCAAAACTCCCAATGCACTTCTTTCTCATCTCAGCACAGCAACCCTCTTCTTTGAGTTGCTAAGGCCAAAAAATTTGAAGCCATGATCCTTGACACCTCATTTCCTCTCACATCCCATGTCAGATATATTAAAAAACCTTGCTCCACAATTTTCAACTTTTTTCCAGAATACCAGAACTACAAACAACATAATCATTACTTTGCCTCCTAGATTGGATCCTAACTGGCCTTATGGTTTTGCAATTATATCACTCTGATCTATTTCCAGCACAAAGCAAAAGTCAGATTATGTTATTCCAGTTTTAAAACTTTTTAACAGCTTCCAATTTCATTCAGAGTAAAAACCAAAGTCCATACAATAGCCTTAAAAAACACCCTAAGTATAAAAACAATAAACTGAACTCAAAGCAAGCAGAAGAAAGGGAATGATAAAGGTTAGAGATTGAGAATAGAAAAATATTAGAGAAAGTCAACAAAACCACAAGTTGGTTCTTCAAAAAGATCAATAAAACTGATAAATTTTAGCTAGATTGGATAAGAAAAAAAGAAAGAAGATACAAATTATTAAAATTAGAAATAAAACTGAGGACATTACTATTAACTCTACAGAAATAAAGAGGATTATGAGAGTACAATGGACAACTGTCCACAAACAAATTGGATGACCTAGATGAAATTGACAAATTCCTAGAAAAACAAAACTGAATCACAAAACACAAAACTGAAGAAATGAAAAAATACGAATAGAACTATAATTAGTAAGGACATTGAGTCAGTAATAAAAATCCTCTCCCGAAAGAAAAGCTCTGCACCAGATGGCTTTATTGGTATGGGTGAGTTCTACCAAACAGTTAAAGAAGAACTATTCACCAATATTTCCGTAACTCTTCCAAAAACTGAAGAGGAAGAAACACTTCCTAACTCATTCTATGAAACCAGTTTACCCTGATATTGATATTGAAACTGGACAAAGGCACTACAGGATAAAACAAAGCAAAATAAAACTACAGACCAAATATTCACTACGAATATTGATATAAAAATCATTAACAAAGTACTAGCAAACCAAACTCAGCTGCATGTTAAAAGGATTATATTTCATGCCCAAGTCAGATGCTTATTTTTTTTACCATATATGAAAATTAACTCAAAGTAGATAATAAAACTAAATGTAAGAGCTAAAACTATACCTCATGTAAGAATACAGTGGAAGAGCTTCATGACATTAGATTTGGCATAATTTCTTGGCATGATTTCTTGGCTATGACACCAAATGCACAACCAAACAAAAAAATAGATAAATTGGACTTCATCAAAATTAAAAACTTTTGTGCATCACATAATATTATCAACAGAGTAAAAAGGCATCCTATAGAATGGAAGAAAATATTTTCACATATATCTGATTCAGGATTTATATCCAAAATATATAAATAACTCCTAAAACTTGACAACAAAACTACCCCAAACAACCTGATTAAAAAATGATCAATGAATTTGATTAAACATTTCTCCAAAGAAATTTACAAACAGCCAAAGACACATGAAAAGATGCTCTACATCACTAATCATTAGGGAATGCAAATCAAAATCAAAATCAAATACCTCTTCACACCCATTAGGATGGCTACTATCAAAAAACCACAAAATTGCAGAAACTGACACACCATTGTAAATCACTTATACTCTAATAAAGATGTTAAAAAAAAAAAAGCAAGCAATGGGGAAAGAACAAAACCCCCACAAAACATCAAGTGTTGGCAAGGTTGTGGAAAAATTGGAGCACTTTTGCACTGTTGTTGGGGAAATAAAATTAGGCAACTTCTATGGAAAACAATATAGCAGTTCTTAAAATAATTGAACATAGAATTCCCATATGATTCAACAGTTCCACTTCTGGATATAAGCAGGGACCTGAGTAGATATTTGTACACCAGTGTTCATAGCAGCATTATTTACAATAGCCAAAAAAAGGGAAACAGCCTAATTTTCCACTGACTGATAAATGAAATTTGGTATATATATATATGATGGAATATTATTCATTCTCAAAAGTGAATGAAATTCTGACACGTGCTAAAATATGGGACAAAATTGGAAGACATGCCATGTGAAATAAATCAGTCAGTAAAGGACAACTATTGTATGACTCCACTTATATGAGGTACCTAGGATAGTCATTCATAGACACAGAAAGTACAGTAGGTTACCAAGGGCTAAGGGCAGAACAACGGTTAATAATTATTTATTGGGTAGAGAGTTTTAGTTTGGAATGATGACAAAGTTTTGGCAATTGATACAACAATGTGAATAAACCTAATGCCACTGAATGGTACACTTAAAAATGGTTAAAATTGTAAATTTTATCTTATGTATATTTTTCCATAATTAAAAAACCCTGAACAACAGGTACCTCCCTAATTTTACCCAGTATAATTCTAACCTCTACATTATATTCCATGTTTTTTCTCCAACATGCGAGACACTTTTCCGTCTCAGAACATGGGAACTTCCTGTTCCCTCTCCCAGAATCTCCCCCTGATATCTTCCTTCCACTTAGCTACTTTTATTCTCCATAGTGTGTAATATTATCTGACAAAGAATGTATTTATTTGTGAATTTATCTACTTCTATCTTTGTCCACTAGCTGTTAAGCTTTATTTACTAATACATATTTTAGTTCCTGCAAGAGCACTTGGTACAAAATAGGTACTCAATAATGTTAGTTGAATGGATAATTGAAAAATTAAGGAATAAAACTTTTACCATGTGGGATTTCCAGTCCTATCATGCATCTTAACATGTCATTAAGGATATTTTTCTGGCTTGCTTAAGGAAGATTGACTAAACTTTCATTCATACAGTTAGCAGTGTTATTACATTATAGAAAATGATAAAAATGCTTTGCCCCTCCAGTTCTTCCATTTTATTTTATTTATCTTTGCATTGTTGTATTAACTTCTTTTTCTAATTAAAGAATTACAGTTGATTTGAAAACTGTTCATCTATTCAAGCAGCTTGTGTCACTGTTACTCTGGGAAAAAAGAAAAAATGACCAATATGTTGGAGCAGCACACACATACACACAAAGCACAGAGAGAACAGATTATGTATAATGTTTTATCATGCAATTTTTTTTCTGGGGCAGTAGGAGAATCGTTGCCAAGAAATCAATATTTGGAATTTGTTTAGATCATTATATTTGAGTGACTGCTACCTGAAAATGCACAGAAAAATAGGTCTACCAACTATAATCGTGAGAAGAAAGGAAATATTTTTACTTGCATTACTCCAGGATAAAATTAAGTAGCATTACGGATTAGTAGATAGAATAAGTGCTCTGTCAATCCTTAACATATTGTCCAAGTAGTACACAAACTCTGTCCCAAGCAAGGCAATTGAACCTGCAAGAATGCTTCTAATATGTGTTTGCTTTGTATTTTAGATTGTCTATCAATCAGAAGCCACTGTGCTTGGTTATAAGTGGTGTAGGCAGCACCATTTTGTGTCTTTACATTTTTTGCTCCCTGCAAAATGAAATGATTCGTTTGTAAATTTCTTAGTTTCTTTTTCATCTTTTCATAAATATGGTGTAAGTGTTGAATAAAATAAAAATAAATGCTGAAACAGAAAATGAACAAGTCCTAGAAAATTGCTGAAAGTATTCCCTCTTAACAAGTAACTCATATATTGAGACAAATATAGGGAAAAAAATAATTAACTTGAGTAACCATATTATTTCATCATATTGTATGATCTTCAATGAATATTATTAATAAAGAAAAATGAAGGGAAAAGTATGAATTTAAAGACAAAGCACTGCTCTGTTAAAGGGTTCAGCTGTTTGGACTGAAACCCTGAAGACATCTATGACATGGTAACAGACTGATATTACATATCAGTTTCTCTTTGTTTCTTGTATCTGATTTTGATCTAATTACTGAAGTGTGGTGGCTCTTTTTTTATGATTATACATCTAGAACCATTCATTCTCACAAAGCATTTACTGAAAGCCTAGGAAATACTACATTCTGTGATCCCTATCTGGTCACTCTAATACCATGTAGAGGAAAATGATGTACAAACAGAAAATTACACCAAAGCCTCAAGAACCAACTGATTCATGATATTGTGACTTATTGCATTCTTTGCATCATGAATGATTCCACCAATATGAAACACCAGAAGGCACTTGACTTATTTTTTATGGCAAAATAAAGCTTTTATTTCATATGCATCTAAAAATGAAAACTTTGTGGATCAGAAAATTCATTCTTTGCCATTTATGTCAATTGATTGAGTAGCTGTTCAATTAGTAGTTTGGTTCCTGGAGAGTTACTGGGTTGACCAAAAAGTGCCTTCAGTTTTTAAGTAAAGATAAAAGACAAATTTTTCATTTTCACCAAGAACTTTATTGAACAACGTATTCACCCTTTTGTTCCACTACCTTCTGCCTTTTTTCAGGCAACTTCATAATTCCATCTTCCCAAAACTTTTTAATCTTTTTGAGCAAAGAACTGTTCCAGGTGCATTTTACAGTCTTCTAGGCAATTAAATTTTTTTTCCATTAAGAGAAACTTGTAAAGATGAAAATAAATGGAAATCTGAAGATCCCATGTCTGGTGTGTACAGCAGATAAATCAGAATTTCCCAGACAAGCTGTAACAGTTTTTGCCTGGTCATCAAAGAAACATGTGGTCTTGTGGTATCTTGATGGAAGATTATGCATTTTCTGCTGACTAATTTTGGACGCTTTTCGTTGAGTGCCACTTTCAGTTGGTCTATTTGGGAGCAGTACTTGTTGGAATTAATTGTTTGGTTTTCCGGAAGTAGCTCATAATAGAGGACTCCCTTCCAATCCCACCATATACACAACATCACCTTCTTTGGATGAAGACTGGCCTTTGGTGTGGTTGGTGGTGGTTCATTTCACTCGCTCCACAATCTCTTCTGTTCCACATTGTGGTACAGTATCCATTTTTCACAGCCTGTCACAATTTGTTTTAAAAGCAGAATGTTTTCATTACATTTAAGTAGAGAACTGCATGTGGAAATACTGTCAAGAAGGTTTTTTTCACTTAACTTATGTGGAACCCAAACATCAAAGCAATTAACATAACCAAGATGGTGCAAATGATTTTCAACGCTTGATTGGGATATTTTGAGTATGTTGGCTATCTCCCACATAGTAGAATGCTGATTGTTCGCAATGTCTTGATTTGATCGCTATCAACTTCAACTGGTCTACCCAACCATAGAGTATTGTCCAGCAAAATCTCCAGCACAAAACTTCACAAACCACTTTTGACATATTTGATCAGTCACAGCACCTTCTCCATACACTGCACAAATCTTTTTTTGTGTGTGTGTTTCATTTGCGTTTTTACCTTTCTTGAAATAATAAAGCATAATAGGCCAAAAATGTTGCTTTTTTTCTTCCATCTTCAATATTAAAATTGCTACTCAAAAATTCACCGATTTGATGTCTTTTTTCGAATGCACGCTGATATGACAGCTGTCACATACAACTTAACAAAATTGCTTTGAATGAACTTGAAGACAACTAAGTGCTACTAGAGCTATCTTATAGAAAAAATGAACCAATGAACCAAATGAACCGAATGAACCAACCAGCCAATAAAAAGTCTTATATTTAGTATAAAATGGCAACTACTACTTATATAGTAAAGAGAGTTTCTTTTGGTATAATTTGAAAAATAAAAAGCAGGAAACTTATGAAACATAATTAGTCATTTTGTTTTATTTTATTATTTATTTTTATAATTGAAGAAGAATTGATTTACAATATTGTGTTAGTTTCAGGTATATAGCATAGTGATTAAATATTTTTACAGATAATACTCCAGTAAAATTGTTACAAAATAATAGCTGAAATTTCCTTTGTTGTACAATATATCCTTCTTGTTTATCTATTTTATACATACTAATTTGTATCTCTTAATCCCATACCCCTATCTTGTCCCTCCCCACTTCCCTCTTGCCACTGGTAACCACTAGTGTGTTTTCTATATCTGTGAGTCTGTTTCTGTTTTGCTATATATATTCATTTTTTTTATTTTTTAGATTCACATGTAAGTGATATCATACAGTATGTGTCTTTCTCTGGCTTATTTCACTAAGCATAATATTCTCTGTGCCTATCCATGTTGCTGCAAATGGCAGCATTTCATTCTTTTTATGGCTGAGTAATATTCCATTGTATATATACGCCACTTTTTCTTTATCCAATCATCAGCTCCTGGACACTGGGTTGCATCAATATCTGACTATTTTAAATAGTGCTGCTATGAACATTGGGGGAGATGTATCTTCTTGAATTAGTGTTTTTGTTTTTTCCAGATATATTTAGGAGTGGAATTGCTAGATCATATGGTAGTTCTACTTTTAGATTTTTGAGGAACCTCCATAGTATTTTCCATAGTGATTGCAAGAATTTGCATTCCCATCAGCAGTGTACAAGGGTTTACTTTTCTCCACATCCTCTCCAACATTTGTTATTTATAGATTTTTTTGATGATAGCCATTCTGGCAGGTGTGAAATGATATCTCATTGTGATTTTGATTTGCACTTCTCTAATAATTAAGAATGTTGTGTATGTTTTCACATGGCTATTGGCCATCTGTAGGTCTTTGGAAAAAAATGTCTATTCAGGTCTTCTGCACTTGTTTTGATTTGTTTGTTTGTTTTTTGATGTTGAGTTGTATAAGTTATTTATATAATTTGGATGCTAACCCCTTATCAGTTATACAATTTGCAAATATTTTCTCCCATTCTGTATGTTGCCTTTTCATTTTGTGGATGGTTTCCTTTGTTGTGCAAAAGCTTTTTAAATTAGGCCCCATTTTAAAAGTCTTTACTTTTATTTCTTTTCCCTTAAGAGACAGACACAGAAAAAAAGTATTGCTATGATTTATGTAGAGTGTTCTGCCTATATTTTCTTCGAGTTCCATAGTTTCAGGTCATACATTTAAGTCTTTAATCCACTTTGAGTTTATTTTTGTATATGGTGTGAGGAAATGTTCTAATCTCATTCTTTTACATGTAGCTGTTGAGATTTCTCAGCACCAATTATTGAAGAGACTTTTCTCCATTGTGTATTGTTTCCTCTTTTGTCTTAGATTAATTGATCATAGGTGCATGGGTTTATTTATGGGCTCTCTATTCTGTTCCATTTATGTATGTGTCTGTTTTTGTACCAGTACCATGCTGTTTTGATTACTATAGCTTTGTAGTATGGTCTGAAAACTGGGAGGGTGGTACTTCCAGCTTTCTTCTTTTTTCTCAAGATTTCTTTGGCAATTGAGGGTATTTTGTGGTTCCATATAAATTTTAGGGCTATTTGTTCTAGTTCTGTGAAAAATGTTGTGGGTATTTTGATAGGGATTGCATTGAGTCTGTAGATCGCTTTGGGTAGTATGGCTGTTTTAACAATATTAATTCTTCCTATTCAAGAGCACAGGATATCTTTCCATTTCTCTGTATCATCTTCAATTTTCTTCATCAATGCTGTGTAGTTTTCAAGTATAGGTCTTTCACCTAATTGGTTAAGTTTATTCTTGGGTATTTAAAGTCTATTCCTTAGTATTTTATTCATTTAGATGCAATTTAAACAGGATATTTTTTTCACTTTATCTGTTTGATAGTTCATTATTAGTGTATTGAAAAGCAATGCATTTTATATCAATCTTGTATCCTGCAAACTTACTGAATTTATTTATTAGTTCTAATAGTTTTTGGGTGGAGATGTTAGGGTTTTTCTTTATACAGTATCAAGTCATCTGCAAATAGTAACAGTTTCACTTCTTCCTTTCCAATTTGGATGCCTTTTATTTCCTTTTCTTCTCTGATTACTGTGGTCAGGACTTCCAATACTATGTTAAATAGAAGTGGTGAGAGTTGGTATCCTTATTGTGTTCATGATCTTAGAGGAAAAGTTTTCAGTTTTTAAACATTGAGTAGGATGTTGGCTGTAGTTTTTTCATAAATGGACTTTATTATGCTGGGTTTTGTTCCCTCTGTATCCACTTCGATGAGTTTTTATCATGAATTGATGTTGAGTTTTGTCAAACGATTTCTCTGCATCTATTGAGATGATTACATGATTTTTATCTTTCCCATTGTTAATGTGGTGTGTGACATTGATTGATTTGCAAACGTTGAACCATTCTTGCATCCCTGGAATAAATCCAACTTGATCATGTTGTGTGATACTTTTTATATATTGTTGGATTTGGTATGCTAATATGTTGTTGAGAATTTTTGAAGCTATATTCATCAAAAACATTGGCCTGTAATTTTCTTTTCTGTAGTGTCTTTGTCTGGTTTTGGTATGAGGGTAATGGTAACCTCATAGAATGAATTTGGGAGTTTTCCATCCTCTCTAATTTTTTGAAACAGTTTGAGAAAAATATGTATTAGTTCTTCTTTATATGTCCGGTAGAACTCCCCTGTGATGCCATCCAGTCCTGGATTTTTGTTTACTCGGAGTTTAAAAAAAATTTTTTTTATTACAAATTCAATTTCTCTACTAGTGATTGGTCTATTCAAATTGTCTGTTTCTTCTTGATTCAGTCTTGGCAGGCTCTATGTTTCTGAAAATTTGTCCATTCTTTTGGGTTTTCCAATTTGTTGGCATGTAACTGTTTGTAGTATTTTCTTATAATATTTTTGTATCTGTTCCATCAGTTGTTATTTCTCCACTTTCATTTCTTATTTTGTTATTTGGGTCATCTTTCCTTCTTGGTGTGTCTTGCTAAAAGTTTTTATCAATTTTGTTTATGTTTTTTAAAAACACAGCTCTCTCATTTCTTTGATGTTTTCTCTTTATCTTGTCTCTATTTTATTTTATTTTTCTCTGAACTTTATCATTTCTTTCCTTCTGATGACTTTGGATTTCTTTTTGTTTGTTTGTTTTTCTAAGTCCTTCAAGTGGTAGGTTAGGTTGTTTATTAGAGACTTTTCTTGTTTCTTGTGGTAGGTCTGTATCACTATAAACTTCCTTCTTAGAACTGTTTTTGCTTCATTCCATATATTTTGGAAAGTTGAGTTCTTATTTTCATTTATATTGAAGTATTTTCTGATTTCCTTTTTGAATTTTTCATTTATTCATTGCTTTTTTAGTAGCACTTTGTTTAGTCTCCACATTTTTGCTCTTTTCCCATTTTTCTTTCTGTAATTGATTTCTAGTTTTATACCACTGTGTTGGACTAAATGTTTGATATAATTTCTATCCTCTTATATTTGTTAAGACTTGATTTGTGATCTAGCATGTGATCTGTCCTGGAGAACATTCCATTTTCACTTGAAAAGAATGTGTATTCTGCTGTTTCTGGGGTGGAATGTCCTGTAGGTAACTATTAAGTCCAACTGGTCTATTGTGTCATTTAAGACCACTGTTGCCATTTTGATATTCTATCTGGATGATCTGTCCAGTGATGTTAGTGGAGTGTTAAGGTCCCCTACTATTATTGTATTATTGTCAATTTCTCCCTTTATGTCTATTTGTATTTGCTTTACATATTTATGTGCTCTGGATTGACTGCATATATGTTAACGAGTATAATATCCTATTCTTGTATTGATCTTTTTATCTTTATATAATGCCCTTCTTTGTCTTCTATTATAGTCTGTTTTAAAGTTTATTTTGTCTGATATGAGGAATGCTACCCTTGCTTTCTTGGCATTTCCATTTGCATGAAATATCTTTTTCCATCCCCTCACTTTCAATCTGTGTGTGTCTTTACCTCTGAAGTGAGCCACTGTAGGCAACATATAGAAGGATCTTCCTTTTTTTTTTTTTTTTTTGTGGTACATGGGCCTCTCCCATTGTGGAGCACAGGCTCTGGATGCACAGGCTCAGTGGCCATGGCTCATGGGCCCAGCTGCTCCACAGCATGTGGGATTCTCCCAGACCGGGGCACGAACCCATGTCCCCTCCATCAGCAGGCGGACTCTCAACCACTGCACCACCAGGAAAGCCCTAGAAGGATCTTACTTTTTTATCCAATCATCTACTCTATGTCTCTCAATTGGATCTTTAAGTCCTTTGACATTTAAAGCAATTGTTAATAGGTATATACTTATTGGTATTTTATTACTTGTTTTCCAGTTGTTTTTGTTGTTCTTCTCTGTTCATTTCTTCTTATTTTCCTTGTGGTTTGATGATCTTCCTTAGTAATATGTTTGGGCTCCTGTTCTTTTTGTTTTGTTTTGTTTTAGCTTTAGTTTTGTCTATCTATTGTAGGATTTTGATTTGTGATTACCATGGGGCTCCTATATGTTGACCTATAACTTATCTACATGTTTTAAATTGTTAGTCATTGAGTTCAAACACATTTTAAAAGATCTACATTTTTTGCTCCCCTCCCCCACATTTTGTGGTTTTGATGTCATATTTTATATCTTTATGTTTATCCTTTAACTGTTTTTTGTAGTTATACTTGCTTTTGCAATTTTTTGTTTTAATTTTTGTACTGGCTAATTTAAGTGGTTGGTGCTTAATCCTTACTATATATTTACCTTTCCTAGTGGTATTTTTCCATTTTCTATAGATTCTTACCTCATTTCCACTTAGAGAAGACATTTAACATTTCTTTTAGGGTAGGTTTGTATTGATGAACTCTTTTAGTTTGTGCTTGTCTGAGAAGATGTTTATGTCTCCTTTGATTCTAAATGGTAATATTGATGAGCAGAGTATCTTAAAATAGTTTTTCCCTTTCAACACTTTGAATATATCATGCCACTCTCTCCTGGCTTTCATAGTTTCTGTAGAGAAACCAGCTGATAGTCTTATGGGGATTCCCTTGTATATGATTCTTTATGTTTCTCTTCCTGACTTTATAATTCTTTATTTTTAACTTTTTCAGTTTTAATTATAATATGTCATGGTAGGAGTCTGTTTGAGTTTACATTGTTTGAGACCTGTTTTTTCTCTATGGGGATATCTGTTTCTGTCTTTAGGTTTGGGAATTTATCAGCTATAATTTTCTCAAATACATTTTTGATCCCCTTCTCCCTCTTTTTTCTTTCTGGGACCTTTATAATGTGAATATTGGTAAGCTTCATGCCATTCCAGAGGTATCTTTAAACAGCTTTCTTTTAAATTTTTATTTATTTATTTATTTAAGTCCTTTACTTTTTTTTTAAACATCTTTATTGGAGTATAATTGCTTTACAATGGTGTGTTAGTATCTGCTGTATAACAAAGCGAATCAGCTTTACACATACATATATCCCCATATCTCCTCCCTCTTGCTTCTCATCCTCCCTATCTGACCCCTCTAGGTAGACACAAAGCACCAAGCTGATCTCCCTGTGCTATGCGGCTGCTTCCCACTAGCTATTTTACATTTGGGAGTGTATATATGTCCATTCCACTATCTCACTTCATCTTAGCTTACCCCTCCCCTTCCCCGTGTCGTCAAGTCCATTCTCTACATCTGCGTCTTTATTCCTGTCCTGCCCCAGGTTCTTCAGAACCTTTTTTTCTTTTTTTTAGATTCCATATATATGTGTTAGCATAAGGTATTTGTTGTTCTCTTTCTGACTTACTTCACTCTGTATGACAGTCTCTAGGTCCATCCACTTCACTACAAATAACTTAATTTTGTTTCTTTTTATGGCTGAGAAATATTCCATTGTATATATGTGTGTCACATCTTCTTTATCTATTCATCTGTCTTTGGACACTTAGGTTGCTTCCATGTTCTTGCTATTGTAAATAGAGCTGCAGTGAACACTGTGGTACATGACATTTTTAAATTATGGTTTTCTCAGGGTTTATGCCCAGTACTGGGATTGCTGGGTCAGATAGTAGTTGTATTTTTAGTTTTCTGAGGAACCTCCATACTGTTCTCCATAATGCCTGTATCAATTTACATTCTCAACAACAGTGCAAGAGGGTTCCCTTTTCTCCACACCCTCTTGAGCATTTACTGTTTATAGATTTTTTAATGATGGCCATTCTGACCGGTGCGAAGTGATACCTCATTGTAGTTTTGATTTAATTTTTTCTAATGATTAGTGATGTTGAGCATCTTTTCATATGTCTGTTGGCAATCTGCATATCTTCTTTGGAGAAATGTCTATTTAGGTCTTCTGCCCATTTTTGGATTGGGTTTTTTGTATTTTTGATATTGAGCTGCATGAGCTGCTTATATATTTTGGAGATTAATCCTGTGTTGGCTGCTTCATTTGCAAATATTTTCTCCCATTCTGAAGGTTGCCTTTTCATCTTGTTTATGGTTTCTTTTGCTATGAAAAGCTTTTAAGTTTCATTAAGTCCCATTTGATTATTTTTGTTTTTATTTCCATTTCTCTAAGAGGTGAGTCAAAAAGGATCTTGCTGTGATTTATGTCATGGAGTGTTCTGCCTATGTTTTCCTCTAAGAGTTTTATAGACCTTACATTTAGGCCTTTAATCCATTTTGAGTTTATTTTTGTATATGGTTTTAGGGAGTGTTCTAACTTCATTCCTTTACATGTAGCTGTCCAGTTTTCCCAGCACCACTTATGGAAGAGGCTGTTTTTTCTCCATTGTATATTGTTGCCTCCTTTTTCAAAGATAAGGTGACCATATGTGTGTGGGTTTATTTCTGGTCTTTCGATCGTATTCCATTGATCTATATTTCTGTTTTTGTGCCACTACCATACTGTCTTGATAACTGTAACTTTGTCGTATTGTCTGAAGTCAGGGAGCCTGATTCCTACAGCTCTGTTTTTCTTTCTCATGATTGCTTTGGCTATTCAGGGTCTTTTGTGCTTCCATACAACTTGTGAATTTTTTTTGTTCTAGTTCCGTGAAAAATGCCATTGGTAGTTTGATAAGGATTGCATTGAATCTGTAGATTGTTTTGTGCAGTAAATCATTTTCACAATGTTGATTCTTCCAATCCAAGAACATGGTATATCTCTCCATCTGTTTGTATCATCATTAATTTCTTTCATAGGTATCTTATAGTTTTGTGCATACAGGTCTTTTGTCTCTTTAGATAGCTTTATTCTTAGGTATTTGATTCTTTTTGTTGCAGTGGTAAAGGTGAGTGTTTCCTTAATGTCTCTTTCAGATTTTTCACCATTAGTGTATAGGAATGCAAGAGATTTCTGTGCATTAATTTTGTATCCTGCTACTTTAACAAATTCATTGATTAACTCTAGTAGTTTTCTGGTAGCATTTTAGGACTCTGTCTGTATGATATCATGTCATCCGCAAACACTGACTGTTTTACTTCTTTTCCAATTTGGATTCCTTTTATTTCTTTTTTTTCGCTCTGATTGCTGTGGCTAAAACTTCCAAAACTATGTTTAATAATTGTGGTGAGAGTGGGCAACTTTGTCTTGTCCCTGGTCTTAGTGGACTTGGTTTCAGTTTTTCACCATTGAGAACCATGTTGTCTGTGGGTTTGTTATATATGGCCTTTATTATGTTGAGGTAAGTTCCCTCTATGCCTCGTTTCTGGAGGTTTTATCTTTTTATCATAAATGGGTGTTGAATTTTGTCAAAAGCTTATGATGTATCCTGGAGAATGTTCCATGAGCACTTGAGAAGAAAATGTATTCTATTGTTTTTGGATGGAATGTCCTATAAATATTAATTAAGTCCATCTTGTTTAATGTGTCATAAAGCTTGTGTTTCCTTACTAATTTTCATTTTGGATGATGTCCACTGGTGCAAGTGGCATGTTAAAGTCCCCTACTATGATTGTGTTACTGTTGATTTCCGATTTTACAGCTGTTAGTATTTTCCTTATATATTGAGGTGCTCCTATGTTGGGTGCATGAATATTTACAATTGTTATATCTTCTTGGATTGATCCCTTGATCATTATGTAGTGTCCTTCTTTGTCTCTTGTAATAGTCTTTGTTTTAAAGTCTATTTTGTCTGATATGAGAATTGCTACTCCAGCTTTCTTTTGATTTCCATTTGCATGGAATATCTTTTTCCATCCCCTCACTTTCAGTCTGTCTGACTCCCTAGGTCTGAGGTGGGTCTCTTATAGACAGCATATATATGGGTTTTGTTTTTGTATCCATTCAGCCAGTCTATGTCTTTTGTTTGGATCATTTAATCCATTTACATTTAAGGTAATTATTGATATGTATGTTCCTATTACCATTTTCTTAATTGTTTTGTGTTTGTTATTGTAGGTCTTTTCCTTCTCTTTTGTTTCCTGCCTAGAGAAGTTCCTTTAGCATTTGTTGTAAAGCTGGTTTTGTGGTGCCAAATGTCTTAGCTTTTGCTTATTTGTAAAGGTTTTAATTTCTCCATCAAACCTGAATGAGATCCTTGCTGGGTAGAGTTATCTTGGTTGTAGGTTTTTCCCTTTCATCATTTTAAATATGTCCTTCCACTCCCTTCTGGCATGCAGAATTTCTGCTAAAAGATCAGCTCTTAACCTTATGGGGATTCCCTTGTATGTTAATTGTTCCTTTTTCCTTGCTGCTTTTAATATTTTTTCTTTGTATTTAATTTTTGATAGTTTGATTAACATGTGTCTTGTCATGTTTCTCCTTGGATTTATCCTGTATGGGACTCTCTGTGCTTCCTGGACTTGATTGAATATTTCCCTACCCATATTAGGGAATTTTCCTACTATAATCTCTTCAAATATTTTCTCAGTCCTTTTATTTTTTCTCTTCTTCTTCTGGGTCCCCTATAGTTCGAATGTTGGTGCATTTTATGTTGTCCCAGAGGTCTCTGATATTGGCCTCAATTCTTTTCCTTCTTTAATTTTGTTCTGCCCTACATTAGTTATTTCCACTATTTTATTTTATTTTTTATCTTAACAGGTCATTTATCTGTTCTTTTGTCTCAGTTATTCTGCTATTGATTCCTTCTAGAGAATATTTAATTTCATTTATTGTACTGTTCATCATTGTTTGTTTGCCCTTTAGTTCTAAGTCCTTGTTAAACATTTCTTGTATATCCTCCATTCTATATCCAAGATTTTGGATCATCTTTAGTATCATTACTCTGATTTCTTTTTCATGTAGACTGCCTATTTCCTCTTCATTTGTTTTGTCTGGTGGGTTTTTACGTTGCTCCTTCATCTGCTGTGTGTTTCTCTGTCTTCTCATTTTTCTTAACTTTTACTGTGTTTGGGGTCTCTATTTCTCAGGTTGCAGGGTTGTAGTTCCCATTGTTTCTGGTGTCTTCCCCCTGTGGGTAAGTTTTATTCAGTGGATTGTGTAGGCTTGCTGGTGGAGGGGGATTGGTTCCTCTGTTTTGGTGGATGAAGCTGGATCTTGTCTTTCTGGTGGGCAGGACAGCATCTGGTGCTGTGCTTTGGGGTGTCTGTGCACTTAGAATGATTTTAGGCAGCCTCTCTGCTAATGGGTGGGTTTCTGTCCCTGTCTTGGCAGTTGTTTGGGATAGGGTGTCCAACACTGTAGCTTTCTGGTCATTGAGTAGAGCTGGGTCTTAGCATTGAGATGGAGATCTCTGAGAGAGCGTTTGCCATTTGAAATTACATGGACCTTAGAGGTCTCTGGTGGACCAATGTCCTGAACTTGGCTCTCCCACCTCAAAGGCTCAGGCCTGACACCTGGCCAGAGCACCAAGGCCATGTCAGCCACACAGCTCAGAAGAAAAGGGAGAAAAAAATAAGAAAGAAAGAAAGAAAATACAATAAAGTTATTAAAATAGAAAAAAATATTAAAAATAAAAAAGTAATAAAAAAGAAAGAAAGAAGAGAGCACCCCAACCAAAAACAGATCCTCCAATGATAAAAAGCACTAACAATTATACTAAAAAAAAAAAAAATGACAAAACAAAGCTATACAGACAAAATCACTCAACAAAGCATACACATACACACTGACAAATCTATCAATCATAATAAGCTCTAAATACTAAACTAAGATAAACATAAAACCAGAAACAAATTAGATGCAGAAAGCAAACCCTTAGTCTACAGTTGCTCCCCAAATCCCCTACCTCAATTTTGGGTTGATTTGTTGTCTATTCAGGTATTCCACAGATGCAGGTACATCAAGTTGATTGTGGAGATTTAATCCACTGCTCCTGAGGCTGCTGGAAGAAATTTCCCTTTCTCTTCTTTGTTCACACAGTTCCTGGGGTTCAGCTTTGGATTTGACCCTGCCTCTGCATGTAGGTCACCTGAGGGCATCTGTTCCCCACACAGAAAGGACGGGGTTAAAGGAGCAGTTGATTAGGTGGCTCTGACTCACTCAGGCTGCAGGGAGGGAGGGGTAGGGAATGTGGGGTGAGCCTGTGGTGACAGAGGCCCACGTGATGACATTGCAACAGCCTGAGGCACACCATGCTTTCTCTCAGGCAAGTTGTTCCTGGATCATGTGACTGTGGCAGTGGGGGCTTCACAGGCTCCCAGGAAGGGAGGTGTAGATAGTGACCTGTGCTTGAACACAAAATTCTTGTTGGCTGCTGCAGCAGCCTTAGTGTTTTATACCCGTCTCTGGTGTCCACACTGATAGCCGTGGCTTGCACCCATCTCTGGACCTCTTTTAGGTGGTGTTCTTAATCCTCTCCTTGCACACCCCAAAACAATGGTCTCTTGCCTCTTAAGCAGGTCCAGAATTTTTCCCAGACTCCCTCATGGCTAGTTGTGGCACACTAGCCCCCTTCAGGCTGTGTTCATGCAGCTAACCCCAGTCCTCTCCCTAGGATCTGAACTCCAAAGCCCAAGCCTCAGCTCCTAGCTCCCACCCACTCCCGTGGGTGAGCAGACAAGCCTCTCAGGCTGGTGAGTGCTGGTCAGCATTGATCATCTGTGCAGGAAACTCTCTGCTTTTCCCTCTGCACCCTGTTGCTGTGCTCTCCTCCATGGCTCCAAAGTTTCCCCCCACCCACCTCCCATCTCCACCAGTGAAGGGGCTTCCTAGTGTGTGGAAACTTTTCCTCCTTCATAATTCCTTCCCAGAGGTGCAGGTCCCATCCTTATTCTTTTGTCTCTGTTTTTTCTTTTGCCCTACCCAGGTACGTGGGGAGTTTCTTGCCTTTGTGAAGTCTGAGGTCTTCTGCCAACATTCCGTAGGCGTTCTTTAGGAGTTGTTCCACATGTAGATGTATTTTTGATGTATTTGTGGGGAGGAAGGTGATCTCCACATCTTAATCCTCTGTCATCTTGAAGGTACCCCTCCCTTAAGTCCTTTTCAACATATAGATTCTTTTGTACCAGGAGGCACTGTGTCAACAACTGGGAGGAAAAGGCGAAATAAGAGCTGGTCCTTAAGTTTGCAGACTAGATTGAGGGACCCTTTCCTTTATCCTAGCGCTGCCCCCCAGACTTAGCAGGAGGGTGACCCAGGCCACCTACACCCCAGAGGAAGCTTGTGTATTTGCTTTCTTTTTTAAAATTTGTTTTTGTTTTTGCTGTTCTGATTGGGCAATTTCCATTATTCTATCTTCCAGATCACTTATGCATTCTTCTGTTCACTTAGTATGCTATTCATCCCTTCCTTATTTTACTTATTGAATTCTTCATTTCTGAATAGGTCTTTAATATATTTTCTAGTACCTTATTAAAACTTTCACTGTGTTCATCTATTCTTTTCCCTAATTCATTTAACATTTTTATTACCAATGCTTTGTATTTTTTATCTAGTAAATTATTTGTTTCTTTATTTATTTTTCCATGGGTTTTCTCTTTCTCTTTCAATTGAGAGTAGTTCCTCTGCCTTTTCATTTTGCTTAACTTTCTTTGCCCCTCTAAATTTAGGTGAAATCATTATCTATTGCAGTCTTTAAAGGGTGACCATATGTAGGAGCATCCCTATACCAACTGCTTTCTCCCAATGCCTGTGGTGGGAGAGCTGGATTTGACATGGATGCAAGTCAGGCCTTTCCTCTGGGTTTGCTGGTAGCTGTCACCTTTGTATAGGGTGGGGCTGGGGGTGGTGGGACTAGAGCTGATGCTGGGTATAAGGTGGGACTTCCCATATGCTCAGTGACCATAACTGCGCTATCATGTGAAAGGGGGTTCTGATCCTAAGTTTCTGGAGCAGAAGCTCTGAGGGTCAATGCTGAGCTGGCTCTGTTCCCTTTAAGTGTTTACTTTCTTCTCTTCTAGCATTGGGACACTTGGCCCAGAATAGAGGAGTGCTGAATCAAGGTGGGGCCCGTGCATGTCCTCAGCTCATATCAGCTAAAGGTAGAGGTCCAAGCTGTCTCCAATAGGCTGCCTATGCAGGCACCCACAATTATTTTCCCTCATTGTGCTCAGGTGCATCCTTAGGTGCAAGTCTCCTTTGTCCCTCACTGCCAACAACTGCCCCCAGTCTATGCCTTATAATTAGTCATTTTGACTAATAAAGTGAAATAAAGTGAATATTTAATATATATTATAATATGTTGTATTGAAAAAATGTGAGGGTTTTTAAATTTTGTGATTTTGCTAAATATATTTTGTGAAGCAATTTGGTTAAGTTGTTGGGGCTTCCATTCATTTCTTTCCAAATGAGCATAGTGATACCTCCATAGGTTTTCTAGACTTCTCAAATGGGATAATAAATTTGAAACTTTTTGGAAATTGGTAAAAGTAACATATTACCCTTGAATTCAGGAGAGCTCCATTTGTGTCACAGCTGGCTCATACTAAGTCACTTAATCTCTTAGAAACTATAAAATGAAGAATTTGGTTGATGATTACTAAGGTCACTTAAAAAAATGATCAGACTATGAATCTAAGATAAAATCACTATAAAATACAAGTAATTATGATAATACAGTACTAAAGCAACTGTTTTAGTTTAAAAGTAAGTATTTTATAGTGTCGTATTCTCAGGCAAAGCATAATGAATTGGTCTGCTTGTGGTTGTTAAGTGTCTATTTCCAATTTTTCTTTATACAGTGCCTTAGAAACTCCAGTCTTTGATAACTCAAACCACCATGTCTCCAGTTTCAAAAAATATATTAGTAATTTCTCCAAACAACCACAGACCAGACTGGTTTTTCCCTCCATATAATATTAATCTTTGAGTTTTAAAAATACATAGGATATGTGAAGAACAGAGCAAAATCAAGTTTGGTGTTTTTTCTTGAAAGTCTCAGCTCCAGAAGGCAGTGCTTCCAGGAATGGTAGCACACTGTCAGCTCATTTGTGTTGCCAGTGCTGCCACCTCATTCCCAGAAGAGCATCTGTGGATTTTTGGAGAGAATGCTATACTTCTGGGAATGGTGCCCAGAACATGTAAGCTTCCGTGTCATTTTAGAAAGTCAGAGAGGGGACAATAAAATCTTCATTTGCTGCAGTCTTTTATGTGCAGTCATCAGTCCTGGATCTAATAGCTGCAATAATCATATATTCTTATTTGTGGATTTAAAAAAAAAGACTTTTCCTGCATTGTGAGTGTGGCAGTTTCTCCTCCTCCAAGCTCACGTCTACCTCATCTGCTTTTCACTTTCAAAGTGATAACATGAGCATTAACAATAACCAAGGACACTATTGTCATATGTAAGTAATATGTATAAATCAAATGAAATTATTATATTCCCTCAGCTCAAAGGATCATCTGAAAATATTAAAAGAATTTTAACAGGTAGTATATGTATTTTATGAAAAGTTAAGCTGTACAGATATGTAATCATTATTCTAATATTTGTTTACTTATTTTAATGTACATTAGAAAAATATAACACACCAAGCTTAAGATTTAAGGAATGTTTTGCTGCTTTAGGAACTAGCTAAAGTAAGTAGTGATACAGTAAAGCAATCTGATTTACTATGATCAGCTGAGTACAGACATGGTGCTCAGAAAGTCCAGCAATGGTTAAGCCTTTAAAACAGAATGTTTTACCATTATGGTTTATAAGTATGGATAGAAGGGTGATATAATTTGGAGATAATGATTTTCATATACTGATTGACATGTCTGTTATCTGTTTTTTCATCATGGTATTGGAACTCCATTTCAAGAAGTTAATATTAAGCTTGCCAATTATGGATAAATAAAATAAGTATGACTTGGAATTGGTTCTGTGTTCCATTTTTTGTTCATCTATGTATCGTGTGTGTCGATTTCTTCTCTATTAAACCATTTTGGATCAGTGGTTTAAAGAAGAGAATATTAATACATAGAAGTGAAAGTTATTTAAATATAATATGAGGATTCAAACAGTTGATGTGATTAAACAATATCAGGCACATAATATAGATACTAAATTATAGCTATTACTACTATACCTCTGGTACTACTATTATTTTATTAGGTTTTGTCATGATAAAATCTGCATATGTCTTAAGAGAGATATACTAATTAATAATCTTAATTTTTTGTTAGTGTTGTAGAAGTAACAACTGCAATGTAAATATTGAAAATATTATAAAATATTTAAAAGTTAAGTTTTCATGAAACTGTAAACAAGAAATAACTAGTTCCTTTAAGTCTGGAAATGCTCCCAAATTCTATGGCATTATCTGACCACAAGCAGCATTGTGAAACTCCCAAAGAACAAAACAAAGTGGAAAGACGTTCAAGCATTTTAGAAACTTAACACTCTAATTGGATAAAAATGCTAATACTTTAGAATACTCATTTATCATGTTTTATTTACTTGCAAAGCTTATAGTTGCTGGACTAATTTGTAAATAAACTTACCACATCCACTGCCAAAATGGCTTAAATAATAAGCAGGGACAAGCAAAGGAACTGGTGAGATTCTTCTGTCAAATAATATTGTTCCTTGTAAAATTATAGATATGGCTAAAAACTTAAGGCAGCAAATATTATCACAACTATAATAAAATTTATTCTATTCACTCTACATGGATAAATCCTCTGGGGTTGTGATTTTAGATGGTATTCAGTGTCATGTATGAGCTAAATACTGAGACCATGGAGACCTTTAGTTCTACGAGTCTTGGCCAACCAGCACAACTGAGGTAGAGGTTTTAAACCTTATTAATAAGTTCATGATATCATCTGGAAGAGATTTATTGGGATAAGCACCAATAGCACTAAAGTCACAGTTGGTACAAAATGAGAACTTGTTCCACATAGCCAAACTGTATCACAGAAAGTAATGCCCCAAATCCTCCATCCCTATCTTCCACCCCACACCACCTCAGACATGTGGAAGACTTAAAAGGCATACATAAGGCTCTAAAAACATGTCAATCATTGAAAAGAGAGGCCACTGAACTCTTGAAATGTTTTCTAATATTTGTCTAGAGTTGGGAAATTATAAGAAATAAAGATTTTTTTTTTTTTTACTCAAATCTGTTTTATTTTTTATGCTGAAACTATCCCTTTTCTGTTGAGGAAAAACAACAACAGCAACTTTAGTGTATTTTTCTTTACCTTTAATACATGACATTGTATGCACTAATAGGGACTGCCTTCACATATTAGAATATTTTCCAGATCTATTAGCCCAACAGGACAGCCTTAATTTATTCTTACAAAATCCATTTATATCAGTATTCCACATGCAAGACAAACTGAACTCATTGATAGCAAAAGTGAAGCATCAGCCATCAAGCCTCGATCATGGTATGTTAGATTATTTTATGTATTAGAAAGCTTTAGTTATAAATTCATTTGAAGTACTTGTTGAAAAGTATTTTGAACATTATAAAGACATTGTAGATGGAGAACAAAAATAAAAGGTCTTCATTTATAATCTTCCAAATTGAACACCACTTTTGTATTGCTAAGAAATGCTTTTGTCCCCTGGTAATGCAAACATTAGCATATCACTTGACATATTTAGAAGAACAGAATTTGGAAAACACTTCAGGTGGTTTCTTGGAACAAAAGTTTGTTGTTCAAAGTTGCTCATTTTAGTTCAATTAACAGTGAATTCTCAGTTTCAGAATTAGTCACAAAAAGTAATGAAATAATTTTTCTAGTTTCCAAATGTGTATGTTTCAATTGAGGTTTTTGGGATTGGTCAATATAAAAAGCAATGAGCTTGTCCTGTTAAATTAAGCTTCATCATAGTGTTTAATTAAGTTTTAAGGACCCAAAACTTGATTGCTGAGCAACAATAGACATTTCCATTCTACTTTTTGAAAACTTAATTTTTAACCACATAATTGTTATATTGATTAAATTGATAGCTATATTTGTTGATTAAAAATTTTTTAACAATTAATAATATTTTGCTATGATGGTATTAACTATTACAATGGTGATAAAACATATATAATATGTTTTGGGGCAAAACATAATACCAAATACTAAGTAAAAACAGTAGAACTAGTGAACACATATAGCAAAAAAATAGAGGTTTTATGTAAATGACTTACTTTTGAGAACTAGCCCCTTAAACTAAAAAAATCTTAGTGAGATACAGAAGAATAAATCTTTCTTGACTTTTAATCCATTGAAGATATGACTGAATGTGATAATCTGGTATAGTGTCTGTCAAGTAGGTAAAAAATCTGGATAACTAAGTTTATACAGGTTCACTCAAATGTTTGTCATCAGACATACAGAATCTTTTGTGAGAAAGATCAGTTTTCTGGATCAAATTTTAAATTACGTGAATTTTTGATTCTCATTTGTTAGAGATTTTATTAATCTGCAATGAAGTCATCAGCATTGCAGTTAGTTTAGTAAATCTATTACTATTGCTGATAAAAATATGTGCAACACTTTTTTTTAAAACAAATTTTATTTGTAATTCTTAGGTCATTTGGGGGATACAGTTGTATTCTTTGGAAATAAAAATATATATATTGGTTAGAGAACCTGACAAATTTCCTTAGAAATTTAGAAATATTTCCAGTTCTTAGTAACAATTGTTTCAAGGATTTGAGACTAAAAACCAAGTGACTTTTGTCACATTTGGTTACTGGACGGATTTCATAGTCAGCCTACACACTCAACCTACATGCCACACTTGGCATCAAATATTAGGACAGACTGTGACAATAAAAGTGACACTACAGAGCACAGCCACTTCTTGGCACTGCAAGCCATGATCTTGGTACTTCAATAAAAAGACAACAGTTAAATAAATCTACTACTTTCCTTGGGAAGAGAACACTACCCAGAGAAGGACTTAGAGCTAAAAATGCATATGAAGAAATGTACTTAAATATTTGAAAGAAGAAAAGTATGTACAGAATCAAGTGGTCAATCTCTATTTGCTACAGTATCTACCATTATCTGATCATTGGTTATGGGAAGATAGTGAGCCTGGTCATTCAAGATTATTTCATCTCTTTTACCCTAAATAAACTCTCAGGTAATATCTCATATCTCAAGCATTGTTCCCAAAGATAGATTGCTGGATCTGCAGACTTTACTGGTGCTCTGATTTTAAAGATGCTCATATTACAAGGACAAAAATAGAGAGATGATTCTGGGTTTCTGGCTTAGGAAATTCAGATATCCAAACACCTAAGTGCTCCCAAATTTGATCACACATTAGTTTCTCTTTACTGATACTATAATCTCAAGATAATTAAGTCTCATAATATTCATTGCTTGGATATCAATGATTTAACAGTATCTACTATTATTTCTTTTGGTGAGATTTGCCTGTCTATGACTCATGGAGTATAAACAACCACAAGCCTGTAATATTAAAGCCAAAAGGGACCTCATGAATTATTTATTTTAATTTGTTCATTTTTGGACAGTGAAATTGCAACTCAAAAATTGTAAGTACTTTTTCTAATATTGTGATAATTAGTACCACACGTAGCTCCAAAACCCAAGTCTTCCAATTACCCAGTGTTTATCCACTCCTAAAAGGTGTTCTGTATTCCTAAATTTAGGGGTTTTTTATAATAAATTTATTTATTTTATTTATTTACTTTTGGCTGCATTGGGTCTTTGTTGCTGCATGCAGGCTTTCTCTAGTTGTGGCGAGTGGGGGCTACTCTTTGTTGCAGTGAGTGGGCTTCTCACTGTGGTGGCTCCTCTTGTTGAGGAGCATGGGCTCTAGGTGCAAGGGCTTCAGTAGTTGTGGCACGTGGGTTCAGTCATTGTGGCACATGGGGTTAGCTGCTCCACGGCATGTGGGATCTTCCTGGACCAGGGCTATAACCCGTGTTCCCTGCATTGGCAGGCGGATTCTTAACCACTGCAACACCAGGGAAGCCCTAGCTTTTATTTATACCAGAAACTTGGCCATATATTTTATTATGTAACTAGTTAGGCGTCTGACATTATGTTGAAGTCACTTCACTAAAGTCTGAACATCAGCAAAAGAGGCACTTAAGTGTTTGGTGTTTGATCAAAAAGATACAGATTTTTATATGCGTATTTAAAGTTAACTATCAGTATTCTGGTCTTTACTACATACCAGACATGGTGATAAGTGCTTGACATATGATAGCTTAAATAGTAGCTGATGGAATTGACACATATAAAGAGGGAGGGACATGCAGGGAATAATCATTATGTGCCAGATGTTATATATCCCCCAGATCACGCTTTATAAGGTCAACACTGCTAAAAATAAAAGCTACCATATTTTGTAGTGAATTGTACCAAACGTTAGTCACTTTACAAATAAGGTCATCTGATTTTCATAAAAAACTTCCTTACTTTTATTCCCAGAAATACATTATAGATAAGAAAAGTAAGATTGGGAAATTTTAACTGTGGTCTATTGTCCAGGCTCACTTCCCCAGCAATATCTCACACATGTGCCATATACTCTCAATATACATTTATTTTCATGACTGTAGAACTCATTTTCTCATTCTCTTCAAAATGTCTCAGCACATCAGTTTCCCTCTGCCTGGAAAATCATTCCAGACATCTTTCCCATTTTCCCACAATCTATTTCTCCCACTAGACTAAGAGCACAATGGATTTGGGATTATCTTTCACATCTGTGTCAGGATTTAGCATGATATTGAACATAGATGAAATACTCTCAACATTTTTTTAAAGAACAGTGTTCTTTCACTGGGGCTGATGAATACTCTGGTGAATAATTAATAACAAATATCAGTTAGAATGTTTCTAATTACACTCAGCTGGGTCCAGTTATTTAGGAATAATTATTTCACAGAAAATTAATATCGGTGTTACCAAATCAGCCCATCAGTATTTTGGACCTTGTACATCAGTTACCTTTGACCTTATTTATAGAAGTAGAATTCCACCTTGGAAAAGCTCTGTATTTGTCAGGATTCTCCAGAGAAACAGTACGAATGGGGTTGCACTGTTACATATTAACAGGTTTATTTTAAGGAATCAGCTCACATGATTGTGGGGACTGGTAGGCTTGCCAGCTGAAAAAAGACAAGAGTTGATGTTGCAGTCTTGAGTTTAAAGTCCATAGGGCAATCCAGTAGACTGAAAACTCAGACAAGATTTACAGTCTTGAGGCAAAATTCTGTCTTCTCGGGGAAACATCAACTTTGCTCTTAAGACTTTCAACTGATTAGATGAGTCTCACCCACATTATGGAGTGTTATCTCTTTTACTTGAAGGCTACTAACTGTAGATGTTAATTACATCTACAAAGTAACTCCACAGCAACAACTAGACTAGTGTTTGACCAATAACTGGACTCCATAGCCTAGCCAAGTTGATGCATAAAATTTATCCATCACAAGCTCCACGGGTACTAGCCCCAAAGAATGCTTGTATGTGAAGGACAGAGAAGACATGAGGCTTCCAGAATATCTTTCTATGCATTGTTTAAACTCTCACTAAGACTGAGGACAGATGGTAGAAGATGGTTTGAGGTGTTATAAAAACAACTGCCCACTAGTAATCCAGCAGAATCTATGACTGTGTGTGAACAGGGTACACTCTGAGCTGAAATAAATCTGGTAAATCTTGGCCACTGGTCTCTGTCAACAATCAGCTCTAGAGGGTACATAGAAGTCAAAACCATCCTCAGAACCTAAGTATTTGCTTAAGAGTATAAGGTGTGATGGTAAGATACTGGGTACTTCTCATATCAAAATAACTGACAAAAACATGTTTGAAATGAGAAAGGAGAAACCTTTCAAGAAATCTAACTACACTCAGGAAGTTTTCACCTGGAATTACCCTGTAAAGTTAATATAGCTTTCAAAGTATTCTTGATCTTTGGAAAAGTAGCTACCATTGTTGAGTTATGCCCAAGAGCTAAGGGTCTGGCATATTTCTAATTCCGTTTTCAATTTTAAATGCAATACTTAGGGATTAAGCATAGCGCTTAAACAGTGTTTTCTTGTGAACAAATCCTGAATTTTCCACACAGAAGACATTTATGATGATGCATTATCTATTGTTAAGAAATTCAATGTGATTTACAAAAAAAGTTTTTCTTTATAGGCAGGAAACTCAGGTTGAAATGTGCCCTGCTACTGACCACCCTGTGCATATCTACTTTAAAAATAAGCCAAAGTGAATCATGAGTAATCATTCATGTTGATAAGCCTGTTTCACACAATTCTGCTTTTATCCAAACTTACAATTGATGGGCTGTAATAGCTGAAATCGGCACCAGCATAAGTTGTAGACTTTTATGGAAGTATCCATTAAACAGAAATTTCCAGAGAAAAACTACATATCCATTGACATAAATAAGAGTTAAGGATTAACATAGGATCACAAAAAAAATTATAAAGTAATTGGCATGGGTAGAAGTATGGTTATAAATAGGTAATCATAGAATTTACCTAACTTAACTGTTATTCTGACCTGACTTTAATTCTTATTTAGAAAACACTTGATATCTCAATTCAAACCAGTATTTGTTTCACTAAAAAAACTAATATTGTAAGGCAAATGAAATAGTAACATGCAACAGCAGTTTCTTTTCACTGCCACATAGAAATGATGACACAAAAGTCAATAGCTATTTGACATTCTCAGTAGTATCTTCATTCTGACAGATTTGAACTTACTGTATGTCTGTTTTTAGTAAGATTGCAGGCAGAAACCTCTTTTCTTAGTGATCTGTTTTGTTTATTTTCAATATAGAATGAAAACAACATATGGTTTTTAGCCAAACAAATGATGGACAACTTTTTTCCAAAATGTTCTATGAATTATTGTTAGTCACAGGGTCAGTTCAAATTTCAGAAAAGAAATCATTAACAGATCTTAGGAGCACAGGCTCCAGATTTTGTGATACACCCCTGCCTCTTTCCTGATTTTCAAGAAGGTGGGAAAGAGCCTATATGTAGTTTCACTAGAAGACCTCAAACTTGAACTCTCCACATTTTTTCTTGTTGCAGTGATTTGATAGGAAGTTTAGCCCAGAATTTTGCATGAATAAAAATATATCTTACTGAAGGCCTAGTTATTGTTTGGGCTTTTATTTTGCCATTACCTTTGGAAGCTGAAGTGGTACCTTCAGTTATTCACCCTTCTTTTTTCTCTTTACGAAAGCAGATTAGCAAGAAGAGTGGCCCCATCTTCCAGTTTAGAATGGATTCTTTTTCTTGCTTTTTCTTGGAAGGGAGGATAACAGTGACTTAGCGTGCATGTTTTCTTTTAATCACCTTTATGCACATTTTTAAACTTTCAGTGAAAATGAATCACACATATAAAACAGAGCCTGTCTTTTTTGCCTTTTCAAATTACCAATTTGAATTACACATGTTGAGCTTGCTAGCATTGGCCACTTTCCTCAGGGAATTATTGTTGAAAGACAATTTAAAACATTGACTTGAAGAGTCACAGTCTCTTAGGATATCAAATATTTCATACAACAAAATCTTATCATTTTGAATTTTAGAGAATTATAGCAACAATTCTATGACCAAGATTTCTTAAAACCATGCTGATGTCTGACTCATGAACGGCTATTTGTTGTGTATGATCTGTATGGAGGAAACAGACTGTTTCTTTTTTCATTTTTATTGTGTACTTGTTAATCTATTTCTAAAGGTATTATGCTAATTACAACACTACTCTTCCCATTTAGAATCCAAATTGCTTATTTTCAAGTTTTTCTTTTTTCAAGTTGTAATCTGTTAATTACTTGTTTAATGGAGTGTGTAATTACCTACTTTAAGTTAGGAAACTGTTTCCATTTCGAAGATGAAAACCTATTTTAGAAATGAAAGAATATAAATGCCATCCTTTCTGGTACAGAATATAACTCTTTACCTCCCTTAATGGTTCTAAGTGAGAAAATTAGATTGAAGAACAGCTCTTATTTTCTTTTTAAGTTTTTGTGCATACCATATCAATCACAGGTGAAATTTATGATGAAGGAAACAGGTTACCATTCAGCTACACTTTGCAGAGTAATTTTGCTCTCTGAGTAATTTATGACACAAATGACTAGAGCAGAAGGAAAATTACTAATCTCCAGAGGAGAAGGAAAACCAGGTTATCAATGTGATATATTTTTGAAAGTGTTTTCTCTTCAAATACTTGGCCAAAAGAGCAAACTGAATCAAAAAAGAGATTAAGTGTGGGAACAATATATAAGAGAAGTGGAACAATTTAGGAAATACAATAATAAATAAGATTAATTGAGTTTGGGGCTTATATATGATTTATGTGGTTTATATGGATGAGTTAATTCTATTTAAGCAACAGCAAATACAAGGAATAGCCAGGATAATCCTGTGTCACATATGAGGAGACTGAGCCTTATAGATACTAAGTAAAATTGGTTATTGCCACTCAAGCAGAAGTAAAGGCTTCACACTCCAAGCCAATGCCTACAAACAAATTTCTAGCTACTATAATGGAGATAATTGGATTTATATACTCTTAAGGAATAAAGGAGAATTGACTTACTCATGACATTTTGATGAACATTTACTCTCTTGATGGTCTTTAATGTTGGGGGGTTGAAAATTTATCTTGATAGAAAAATCTCTGTATTAAATGGGTAAAGAGCAATATACTAGGGCTTTTGTTTTGTTGAAAATGTCTGTAATGTGCGGACAACTGGCTGGTAACCTAAGTAAATGCCTTAAAATAAAACAGTGGCTATATGGACTTATGTCAGCAAAAAGTAGAAAATTAAGAAACTCTAAAATTTCTGTCCCCATAAAAGAAAGGATGACATTGGCAAAAACTTGTTCAGATCAACTTTTCCAGATCACCAGAAATTAACCAAAGGTTTGCAGGAGGGTTAAGGACTGTTTATTTAAAAAAAAAAAAAAAGTTAAATCTCAGTATGAATAATGACATTTTGGCATTTTAACTTGCCCTGTTCTTAACCCCTTCCCCACCATTTTAGCTTTTTAGTAGCCTTGACCACTAGCCCCGTAGACCCTTAACAAATAGCTCATAAACATACTAAAATCCAGTATCCTTGTGTCCAACAGAGGGAAAAGAAAAGGGTTGGAGCTCCTCAAATTGTCATCCCCAGAGAATCATTGTTGTCTGAAGGTTCCCTGGAAGATTCTGCTTGCAAGGATATCTTTATTTGAACAGAGTTGAAGTTCATGCAATAAGAAAAGGTTTTTCTCTGGAGATGTGCATTGGAAATGATAACTTAGAGATCATGGTTTACCTTGCAAAGTTGTCTGAGACAGTGGACAATAGTCAGGGCCAAGAACGAGATAGTCAAAATGCTTAAAATGAAAAGCTAGGGAATAAGATGTCCATAGGATGTCCTGGTACTCTAGCAGGATATGTACCCTCAGAAATATTTTGAGAATGTTATAATCTCTCAATCTTGGCTGACCTTGAAGCTCTGAGGAAGCATGAAGTGAAGGCTAAGCTGTCAACTGCCTGTTGAAGGCATGCCTCAACATACACAAAGAGTTTCATCAGCTAGGACTAGGAGAGTTATTAAGAAAATATATGTCCATTTGTTCAATACTTAGCAGACCTCTAAACTAACCAAAGACTTCAATAGCCACACAGAATAAAGCATAGAGACCTTAAAGAATTAGTTCAGAAATGTTAAGAAAAAAAAAGAGCAAAAGCAACCACAAACAGCAATAACAACCACCCTGGAGAAGCAAGAGAAACTGATTTTCAGAGCTGTCACATTACATTATTTAAAATATCCAGTTTGCAACAAAAAATTGTGAGGTATGCAAAGAAGCAAGAAAGCATGAACCATACAGAATAAAAAAATGTTATCAATAGAAATTAGCACTGATGAAGCCCACATGTTTGATTTACTAGACAAAGACTTTAAATTAGCTTAAAGCTATGTTCTGAGAACTAAAGGAAACCATGTCCAAAGACATAAAGAAAAGTATAAGAATGCCATCTCACCAATAGAGAATGTCAATAATGGGATAGATATTATTAAAATATAAACTTTAATGTTGAAGATATAATAAATAAAATTAAAATTTTAGTACAGGAGGTCAACAATAGATTTGAGCAGGCAGAAGAAAGAATCTGTAAATTTGAAGAAGTTCAATTGAGATTATTCAGTCTGAGTAACAGAGAGAAAAAAAGAGGAAAACAGTGAAAAGATTCTCAGAGATCTGAGCACATCATCAAATATACCCACATCTCATAATGTGAGTCTAGAAGGAGAGAAGAAAGAGAAAGTAGTGGAAAAACTATTTCAAAAATTAATACCCAGAAGCTTCCCAAATTTAATTAAAAAAATTAGTCAACACAACCAAGAAGCTCATCATACATCATGTAGGTTAAACTCAAAGAGATTCACAGTTAAATACTTTGTAATCAAAATGTTGAAAGCAAAGGTAGAGATAATCTTAAAAGAAGCCAAAAAAAAAAAAAAAAGAAGTGACTCATCACATATATGAGACCATCAATAAGATTACAACTGATTTCTCATCAGAAACCATGAATTCCAGGTGGCAGTCAGAAACCATATTTCTCCAGGTACTGGAAGAAAAAATCATCAACTATAAGTCTATATTCAGTAAAACAATCCTTCAAAAATGAAGGAGAAATTAAGCATTCTAAGATAAATAAACACAAAAGACTTAGTCACTAGTAAACTAGCCATAAAAAAATACTAAAGGGAGTCCTGCAGGCTCAAGAAAAGGATACTGATAGTGACTCAAAGTTTTGTGAGGAAAGAAAGAACTTCAGTAAAAGTAACTACATAGGTATATATAAGAGATAGTGTAAAAACATATTTTTTTCTGTAACCCTTTTTTTCTATCTGTTTTAAAAGACAATTGTATAATGTAATGTTTATAAAATGTGTTGATGATATAAAATATATAAAGATGTAATTTGTATGGAAATAACAGAACAAATGAGAGGAAAAGAAATGGAGGTATACAGGAAAAAAGGGTTTTGTATATTCTTGAATTTAAATTGGTACTAATTTGAGCTATAACTTTATAAATTAATTTTTAAATGATAACCCATATTAATACATAACTTTAAAAATATAGTAAAAGGGCTTCCCTGGTGGCGCAGTGGTTGAGAATCTGCCTGCTAATGCAGGGGACACGGGTTTGAGTCCTGGTCTGGGAGGATCCCATGTGCCGCGGAGCAACTGGGTCCATATGCCACAACTACTGAGCCTGCGCGTCTGGAGCCTGTGCTCCGCAACAAGAGAGGCCGCCATAGTGAGAGGCCCGCGCACCACGATGAAGAGTGGCCCCCGCTTGCCACAGCTAGAGAAAGCCCTCGCAGAGAAACAAAGACGCAACACAGCAAAAATTAATTAATTAATTAATAAACTCCTACCCGCAACATCTTCTTAAAAAAAAAAATATATATATATATAGTAAAAGAAGTGACAGGGAAATAAAATGTTATGCTAGAAAGCATCTATTTAACACAAAATCAGGAAGTGATGGAAGAATAGAGTGTTAAAAAAAACATATAGTACACATACACACACACACACATGACACAGCAAATGGCAGATATAAGTCTTACCTTATCAGCAATTATGTTAAATGTGGATGGATTTAAAACTCCCAATAAAAGGTAAATGTTGGCAGTACAGTTTAGGAAAAAAGACAACAAAACATGATCCAACTAAGTGCTGTCTATAAGAGATATACTTTAGATTCAAAGACACAAATAGATTAAAAGTAAATGAATGAAAAACAATATACCATGCAAACAGTAACAACAAGAAAGCTGGAGTGGCTATACTATTATTAGGCAAATAGACTTTGAGAAAAAGTTATTACTGACATAAAACAAAAAATATATTTCACAAAAAGAGTCAACCCAAAAGAATATATACCAATTGTAAACATATATTCATCAAACAAATAAGCTAAAAACACATGAAATAAAAACTCAGAATTCAAGGGACAATTCAATAAAAATAGGTTTATACTTCAATTTTTAATAATAGAACAATTTGAAGATAAATAAGGAATGAAAAGATTTGGACAATACCATTAAACAATTAGACCTAACATATGTCTATAGAGCAAAAACAGCAGAATGCGCATTCTTCTGAAGTGCACAGAGAACATTTTTCAGATCAGACAATATAACAAGTCTCAATAATTTAAAAAGAAATAAAATTATACAAAGTATTTTTTCAAAGCTCAGTGGAATGAAATTAGAAATCAATGAGGAGAGACATGTGGGAAATTCACAAATATGTAGAGATTAAACAACACTCTAAACAACCATTGGGTCAAAGAAGAAATCACAGAAAAATTAGAAAATATTTTTGATGTATGAAAATAAGGGTACAGCATTCCAAAATTTATGAACTGCAGGAAAATTAGTTCTCAGTAGGAAATTTGTAACTGCAAATGCCTACATTTAAAAAAGAATTCTCAAATCAATTCCACCTTAAGAAACTAGAATCTGCAGACCAAACTAGACCTAAAGCAGATGAAGGACCTGATAAAAATTAGAGTGGAAATAAATTAAATAGCAAATAGAAAACCACTAGAGAAAAACCAACGCAAATGAAGTTTAGTCTTGAAAAATATCAATAAAATTGACTAATATTTAGCTATACTAATCATAAGAAAAGTGAGACCTGAAATTACTAAAATCAGAAATGAAAGAAGGAACATTACTACTGACATTACAGAAATAAATAGAAATATATGGGAAGACTATGAGCAAATTGGATAATCTTAAAAAAAATGGACAAATTCCTAGAAAATAGAAACTACTGTAACTAATTCTACAAGAAATGGATAAAACTGAAAAGTCCCATAATAAAGAGATTGACTTAGTCAGAAAATTATCCACAAAGAAAAGTCCAGGATCAGATGGATTCACTGTTGAATTCTACCAAAAATTTAAAGAGTTAATACCTATCTTCCACAAATTCCTCCAAAATATAGAAGATAAGGAAACACTTCTCTACTCATTCTATGAGGCCAGTTTTAACTTCACACAAAAAAACAGATTTTAAAATTCACAAGAAGAGAAAACTATAGACCAATATCCCTTTGAATACAAATGCAAAAGTTCTCAATATTCTCTAAAAAATGTTAGCAAAAAAAAATCCACTAATGTATAAAAAGGACTGCACACCATGACCAAGTAAGATTTGTGGCATTAATTCAATGCTGGTTGACCATTTGAAAGCCAATTAATGTAATGTACTATAACAATACAATAAAAGACAAAATGCAGTCAATCATGATAACACATGCATAAAAAGCATTTGACAAAAAAAAAAAAAAGCATTTGACAACTTGTATCTTTTTTTTTTTTTTTTTTGGCAGTACGTGGGCCTCTCACTGTTGTGGCCTCTCCCGTTGCAGAGCACAGGCTCCAGATGCGCAGGCTCAGCGGCCATGGCTCACGGGCCCAGCCGCTCCACGGCATTTGGGATCTTCCTGGACTGGGGCACAAAACCGTGTCCCCTGCATCGGCAGGCGGACTCTCAACCACTGCGCCACCAGGAAGCCCCACAACTTGTATCTTTTAATGTTAAAAACACTTAAACTCAGAAGAAATGAGAAATTCCTTAATCTGATAGAGTGCATCTGCAGGAAAAAATCAGTATACAAAAAACAATTGCATTTTCACACTAGCAATAAACAATAAGAAAATTAAATTAAGAAAACTTCAAGTTACAAAATTGTCAAAAAGAATAAAATATTTAGGAATAAATTTAACAAAACTGCACTGAACACATGCACTGAAAACTACTAAATATCATTTAAGGATAATAAAGAAGATCTAAATAAATGGAAATATATCCCATTTTCTTGGATTGAAAGACTTAATACTGTTAAGTAAACAATACTTCCCTAATTCATCTACAGATTCAATTCCTACAAAAAAAAAAATCAGCTAACCTTTTTCAGAACTGAGAAGCTGATCCTAAGATTTATATGAAAATTGAAGAAACCTAAAATAGAGACAATCTTGAAAAAGAAGAATAAAGTTGGAGTACTTACACTGTCTAATCTCAAAAACTTACTACAAAGCTATAGTAATCAAGAGAGTATGGTACTGTCATAGGAGAAAAATATAAATCAATGGAATAGAATTGAAAGTCCGGCAATAATTCCATACATTAATAGGCAATTGATTTTGACAAGAGTGCCAAGACTACTGAATGAGGAAAGAATAATCTCTTTAACAAATGGTGCTGGTACCATTTGCAAAAGATTTTCTTAACCAATACTGTTTTCCATGAACACAGAGCTCAGGTAAAACTCAACATTGTCAATCTACTATAGAATAGTATATAACTTATTGAAATACCAAAATAACAATTCTCCCCATGGAACTTTTAATGTTGTAAGTATATTTTGCACTCCCAAGACTTTGCTTTCCTTGGTGACAGAAGTTGTAATCATATCCCAATTATCAGTTTTAATGATTCTGGCCAAATTAATGTCTTGGACTGAACTTTCCCAGGTCCTGCCTTAGTCTTGCATGGCGTAAATGCGTACGTGACTTAGAGTGTTCTCTACCAGGAAGGTATCTTACCAAGGTCTTTTAAATTATATTTTTCCTTTATTTGAACTTTCCTGTTCAATATCTGTAAATTTCTCTTACTTCAAATGTAGAAGCCACTTTGTAAAAGCAATTGGAGTCATGTGGCTGACAACACAAGTCTCAAGGAAATAGTAAACAGGATACTATGTTTATGCACATTTGTTTAGTTTTTGTAGGAAAAGGCCCCAAACAGTTCAAGGATATTTGAAATATTTGGTGATCCTCAACACATGTCAACATTATGTCTCTGGCCTTCCACATTATGCCAATATGAGTATTTCAGTTTGTGGGATAATTATATTTTTTATTAAAAATTAATCGATTAACATTTCAGCATTGTATGTCAGTCTAATAAACTTAATTAGCATGAGCCTGTCCTTGAAAATGCAACCATACTTTCAGTTTTTCTACAATAGCAAATAATAAGCTTGAAAGACTGTGTATGAAGACTTCCTTCTAAAGTCGCCAAATTAATAAATTGGCTTGGGACTAAAACTATTGGTATCAGTAGATACCCCTTAGCATTACCTTTGTTGGACACAAGGATTTTGCTGTTTTATTTGTATTTTTATAGTCGATGTCTTTAAAAAATATTTGTCTGGTGAGTTTACTGTGGTATCAACAATTTGCACAAGTAAGTGAATAGTTAAGGAAAAAGAGCTACGATTGCATACCTTAGACTATTAGAGATTATTAATTGCCAAGAACCTCAGCTTTGTGTTAGATGATTTTGCCCAATTGTAAGCTTATGTAAGAGTTCTGAGCATGTTTATGGTAAGCTAGGCTAAGCTATGATGTTTGGTAAGTTAGAGGTATTAAACGCATTTTCAACTTACAATGTTTTCAACTTAAGATGGGTTTATTGGGTTATTACCCCATCATAGGTTAAGGAAGATTTATATTTGCATTATAAATTAGTTAAGTGCACAAAATAAATCGGTACTACAACCTCAGAGGCTAAAAGTGGGATAAAGTATAATTCAAAAAAAAAAAAAAAAGAATTAGCAACTAGGCTCTTTTTAAACTTAAATGTTAATGATGCACACAGGTAACCTAGCATGCAATGAATTAGGAAAGACCATATGTCAATCTTATTGCTTTTTTTTTTTTTTATGAAGGTAAAGGAAAAATTTTAATTGTTCCCAGTCTGGTGGGAATTTTCATGTATATATATCAGGCATTGCTAAACCCTTGTTAAGCTGACAAAATCAGTGATACTCTGTGTAATCTTCAGTTTCCCTTAAAGGCCAGTGATACCAAATTCATTTACAACACAACTGAGTAATCTCATTGCTTTTTTGGGGAGAAGAGAAGGTTGCTATTAATAAAACTGCTGATCAAAATTGGAGTGTAAATATAAAAGGGGTCAGGGGGAAAAATCTAAACATGAAGCAAGTTTAATGTAAAAACGAAGTAAAATTGTCTCTATTCTTTAGAGAAAGAAATGTTCTTACAAAATACACAAAAATATATGAAACAGAATTAGGGAATTACTGGTTAATTTGATAACTTGACCTTTGAGCCTAAGGACAATTAAAAAGTGTTTTGTAGATTAAAATTAAAAAATACTGTTACAGACATGTAAAAATACATGTTTTAGCTATATTTTATTCTTAAAATTGAATGAGAAATTATTAACTTTGTATTCAGAAAAAATACATCTGTTTTGATGAATATATATACACTGTTAGACCTACACACTGATGCATAAAAAAATAATAAATTGAGGTTTCTGTACAAGATCCGAACTTCTATTTACATTGGCTAATTTGTGAGTAATTTTACTGAAATCTGATTTAAAGATTAATTGTCTGAGATTTACATATTTATATGCATGCATTTATTTATTTAAATTTCAAGAGTAGTAGAATGAAATATTCTGTTTAAAATTTTTCTCTAGGTAAATAAAAGTCAAGCAATAGTGACCAAAAATGTTTGTTCCTCAGATATCATCTGCAAATATTTAAAAGTGATTGGGTCATCATAGGATGAACATGAGATAAAATTCCTGAGGTAGTTGACACATAAACTGGTTTAAAAGAGGTACTTATTTGGGTAATTTCGATTTTTTGATGGCTCAGCACATATAAAGTCAATTTTAATTAAAACAGATAATATAAAATTCATGCAAACAGCATGAGAATCTGCATCTTTATGTTCTTCTCACAAAGCAGACTGAAATGACAAGGTCATCCCTAAAGGTTTTCCTTAAGGTTAATAAGTCAGACTTAGGCTTTTTACAACCTTCATCCACCCCTTTTCCCATTTCTTGGAAAGCAGATTTCTGGGAAACCAAATCAGCCATTGATTTTAGTGGTTCTGGCTCTGGCTATGCCTTTCAAAAAGGATTTAAAAGTTTATAAAATATACATATGATATCCTATAAAGAAGTTCTATGCACTTAAATATATGTGTAAAATACCCTAAAATAACTAAAATTAAACACATCAAACTTTATAGTAGAAAGTTGGAGGTGAGCTGGAATTATAAGGGAATGATCAAGAGGAATTACATTTATTTAATATTTTACTTTAAATAACAAATTACCCATAGAGTCTTTGTAGACATATTTTACAATATGTGTTTAAATAAATCAATATATATGGATATATGTGTAGACAGGGATTTTTGAATGAAATTATTCCAGAACATTTACAGAGTTTAAATCTGGGTGACAGGAGTAAGAATATTGTTATCGTCTGAATTGTATCCCCCAAAATTCATGTGTTGAAGTTCTAACCTCAGAACGTGACTGCTTTGGGAAACAGAGCCTTTAAAGAGGTAATTAAGGTTAAAGGAAGTCATACAGGTGAACCCTAATCCAAGAAGACTGGTGTTTTTATAAGGAAAGATTATTAGGATGTAGAAGAAATACCTGGGACATCCACATACAGAGAAAGGGTCATTTGAGGACACAGCAAGCAGGTAGCCATCTGCAAGCCCAGGATAGAAGCTTCAGGAAAAACCAAACTTGCCAATACCTTGATCTTGGATTTCTAACCTCCAGAACCATAAGAAAATAAACTTTTGTTGCTTAAGCAATCTAGTCTGAGGTATTTTGTTATGGTAGTCTAGCAGACTAATACAGATTTCTATTTCCACGTTTGAATGTTTCTGGAGAGGCCATAGAAAACCTTTCAGGAGTTCTGTGGGGGTCACAGTGATACTTAAACATTATTTGTTTTTTCCCCCTTCTATTGATCTTTGTCATAATGGTAAAAAAGCGAGCATGGGTAAAACATCTGGTGTCTTAGCATCAATCAAGTTAGTGCTAGTAATCAATCAACTGTGCTAGTAACCATTCAGCTCCACACTTTCACAGGGGAAAGAAAAAAAAAAAAAGAAAGAAAAAGAAAAGAAAAAAAAACATGATAAAGCAGTAACAACTAATATTTTTATTAAATCTTGATGCTTGAGTATGTATTTTTGTAATATCTGGTGTGACAAAGTAGAAAATATGCATAAAGCACTCTATTGTATACCAAAGTATGATTGTTCCCAGAAAAATCATGGCAATTATTTGAATTAAAAGCTGAGTCAGTTGATTTTTTTTTAAATGAAATATCATTTGTACTTTAAAAAATGATTTATTGATAGATTATGTTTTTTAGAATTAGGTATTTAACAAGCATTTTCTCAAAATTAAATGATGTGAGCCTGTTACATTATGGAAAATGAGTGACAGTGGTTTTTGCCAATATTAAAATTTGAATGTTCAGAGTGAAAATTAGAATTTTGAAAAACTTAAATACACCCCTATGAGTTTCACAGCTTCTCGATACTTAAGGACATTTCTAATGAGACTGGAGGTGATATTTATAAATGTGACTATTTGATAGTATAAAATGAAATGTGTAAACATTTGTAGTATTTTAATAGTTCAGTGAACCAATGCCTTCCACATGACCAATGCATAACGTCATAAAATCATGCAAGAGTAAAATATATTTTCACAGTGTATGGTGGTTTCATGGGATTTTAATGTAACAGAGCATGAACAATTAATTAACTTAGTTTTAGGTTCTACTTTGCAACTGATTTTAAGGTAGCCGTTATTTCACAAATTTTGGTGTGGTATAAAAGAATATCAACAATTTTCTAAAAGGCAACTAAACACCCCTTTCTTTTTTAACTACATATTTGTATGAGCCTGAATTTTCTTCACAGACTTCAAGCAAAACAACATATTACAATAGATCAAATGCAGAGGCAGATATGAAAATTCAACTGTTTTCTATTAAGCCAGATATGTAAGAGATTGGCAAAATTGTTAAATGATGTTATTCTTCTTGCTGATTTATTATTTATTTTAAAAAATTGGTTATTTTTATAAAAATATGCTATTTATGTTTTATGTAAAAATTATTGTTATGTTAATAAAAATAAATATATATTAAATTTTTTCAGTGGTAACTTCTAATACAGTAAATATTGATAGTTATAACCTACATAAACTAAAGTCTTTTGCATTTTCTAAGTAATTTCATGAGTGCAAAGGAATTTTGAGGCCAAAAGGTTTGATATCTACTGAAGGTAATATTTTTGTGGGGAGATAATTTAAAGAAACCCTGATAGCCTTTTATAGTTGAATATCTCAATACTTCTACTAGCTCTAAGTACATTCCCTTCAGAATTTATTCATATTACAAGCAGTTATATTCTCTAATTCATTTCTTCATTCAGTCAGCAAATACTGGCACTGTTCCAAATGATGAAGATATAGTAGAAATTATATCACACACCACCGAATTTTAAGCCACAAAGTATGTAAGTTCTTCTCATTAGTGGAATTTAATTCATAACTGCATGCAAGTGATTCTGGGAAATGTAGTTCTTGGGCTTCCACATTGTGGTGGAGGGCAAAGAAGAATTTGGGAATGAGGCTGGTTATTGTAAAATAAAAATAACATCTACTGCAGCAAGATAGTAAATATGCCAAGATAAATTCTCCATAGTGAAAATCTGAAAATAGAAAAAAGAAAAAAATAGCTATTCCTTATGAGGCATCTGGAAATCAAATAACTATTCACATTATAAAAATCTTTTTGTGGTGATTTAATAAGTCAAAAGTCTTAGATAAAATACAAGATTTTAGTAAGGGGGAGAGAATATTACATCACAAAATGACAGCATCTGATGACAGCTTGAAATCATAATGGAGTAATCATAGTTCAAGCATACAAAATGGAGTTGGGTGGCTATTGAGGATCTCGTCTCAGACATGTCCCTGCACCACTGCAAGCTTGAACTTTCTGAGAACTGTACCAAACTCAAGGACACTATCAGCCATTAAAAAAAAAAAAAATCTGCTAGCTGCAACCTTGGTGGTCTCAAGCTTGTTCCCCCTTGTAACTATGCAGCCAGTCCAGACCCCAACCAATTCTGTCTTAACAAGCACCCTCACTTCTTGTCAGCTCTATTTATAATTCTTGATGAACAACTCACATAACTAACTGTGGCCTTGAGGTTTTTGCCTTTATAAGCTGCCTCCATTTTGGAGGCATAAATAAATGCTTGTTTATTTCAATCAGGTCTCCATTTCTGAAATTTTGGTTAACATAGCTGGTGTAGTTGGCAGGATCCAGATCAGCCCCCCTCAGCAGTCTGGAGCTCCTTTAGACTCAGTGTACAGTACCTACATGGACCCATTGCATGCAGATGTCTCTTAGGTGGCTTGGAGGCTGTGAAGTGAGGACTCCTGGATCCAAACCTCCCATTCGGTTGAGGTCCGAGTCTATTTGGGTGTTTCTCAGTGTCCACACTAGTCCACCTCTCTTTTTGGGAGTGGGGAGGAGTCTGTCTCGAGATTTGGGTTTCAGTTTTGTAAAAAAAATTTAGTGTGTACTCAAAATAATGGGAAGTTCTTATAACAAAAAATCAAAGAAACATGAACTCCTCCAAGAACCACTGCCAGATTTATGTGTAACACCTATGGACGCTTAACCTGTGACCACCTATCTACATGGGTCCATTTAACCCAGGATGATTTAGAATTGCACTGGCCAAAATGAGGAACTTTCCAAATCCCAAATTAGTCTTTCTTCATGCATGACTAAAAAATGGATCCGACCAGACAAAATAAGTAGGAAGCATACTTTAATTGGCATCTAGAGGCCTCCAAAGGTAACACTGAGAAAATTACCTCCCTCCAAACTATAAATGAAAAGTTGACTCAGACTGTCTCTAAACTTAAAAAATCAGCAGAAATTTCTTACCCTTCTCTTACACCCCCTCCCAAATTTGTACCTTCTCCTTCATCCCTTTACTTGCCTTTTTCTGAACTTCCCTTTTATCTGACGAACTCACTTCCTCCTCCTCCATCAATGGACACCCCTGAGCCCAGAGCACTTCTTGATACCTTGTCCTGGCAGCCCCTTTTAAAACTAACCCCACCAGATGAGAAGAAAAACTGACCCATCTCTTCAACAATTCCCCAGGCCTTCCTACAAATAATCAGAAAGTAAATCAGCTGGAAGCCAATATTCAGGGGCTAATAGAAACAACAGTCTTTATCTTGTAAAGTCCTATAAAACCAGAAGTACAACTCTAGAAACAAATCAAAGTCCACTTATATTTACCAGTCCCAAGGCCTTGCCTATTCCTCTCAAGAGGATTATAGCTATTTTAAAAGATCAGGATATTAGAGCCAAACTGTCCTGTGCTTAAGAAAAAAATTAATAATAATTACCCTAAGACTTATAAAAATAGATAAATATATTTCAAAACTCCTAGGAGTAAACTTACATGTTCTCTTTCTGTCCCTTAAAGTTGTAAATCTTATCATGTCCTTGAAATGTAAACACAGCCCACATCACCTGAGACTGAGCCCAGATTATTCAGTCAGTAGAGCCTGAAAGTAAATTGAAAAAAAAAAAAAAAAAAGAGAGGGAAAGAGCCCTTTTAAAGAACAAACTACTGTTAAAAGGACTCTCTTGTCCTAACAGCCTCCTTAAAATTGCTTGTCAAGGGCAAATGCAGATCTTAAGAACCTTCTCCACAAATAATAAAATACTTTTCAGCCACCTGAGTGAGTAATCTAATTTATTCAATTGTTATTTATAAACTAGTAAGCTTTGTATTATACCTGATTCATAACTAAAGTTTTAAAATGAAAACTATGAGATCTCTGGTTGTGTTCATATGTGTATAAGTCTATGTTATAGATATGTTATTTTCCTACCTCCAACAATATTGCCCAAATTAATTTGTAAAAGATCTCTATTTAATTGGCTTAAACTAACAAGGACTTCTATAAGAATTCTCAAAAATATAATAAAAACTAATCCAAAAAAAAAACTAATCTAAATTTGTTTTTCAAATTTATGTGATATAGGATAATTTTTAGTAAATAAAAACTAATTTTAAGCTTGTTGAATTAATTAATACAGGTGTGTCTACAGAGTTTACATTAAATATAATGGAGATGAATAACTTCTGTTCTACCTGGGTTTACTAGTCAAATGGGCTAATGTCTGTTACAAAACTGTCAACAAAGGAAAAAATATGATAACTGCTTAAATATCTCATGATATTTTCATGAGTAATTAAAATATGATTGTTAAGAAAATTTGAATTAAATAGATGTAAATGAGATAAGAGTTTTTAGGTGAACATTTTAACAATAATTGTTTTATGATATGTCTACTTAAATCATTTCCTAAATCTCTTTGAGGATTTACACCCCAAGAGTTTTGCTAAGTCAAATTAAATGATGGAAATACATTGAATATCTAGATCATTTCCAAATAAGGTAAAATATTAAACATTAATTGCTAAACAAGTTCCAGTTTACCTATTTTTGACCTCTTACTACAGACAAAGTATGTTTGGGTCTATTAATAAATATATTTTATGCTTTATTGAAATATCATACTATGAAGTAGGATGTTTCTAGAAATTATAAAATATATTTATAAGTTCACCAAGCCACAAAATATTAATACAGTTCACAATTGTTTACTTCTGCATTTTCACTTAAAAATTAAGGTTTCAGGGCTTCCCTGGTGGCACAGTGGTTGAGAGTCCGCCTGCTGATGCAGGGGACACGGGTTCGTGCCCCGGTCCGGGAAGATCCCACGTGCCGTGGAGCAGCTGGGCCCATGAATCATGGCTGCTGAGCCTGCGCGTCCGGAGCCTGTGCTCCGCAACGGGAGAGGCCACAGCAGTGAGAGGCCCATGTACCGAAAAAAAAAAAAAAATTAAGGTTTCAAAAGATTAACAATTCTAATTAATATATATGGTTAAAGCTACCAGATATAATAATAGAAATAAGATGTGTTTTGTGGTAAGAAAAAGTATAAGATGTGGAGATATTTTTGTTAAGAAAAAAGAAAGTGAGTTTGTTCTAAAGCTGGTTATTTCTAATGAGAAAGAAAATGAAGGACAAACTAAAATGGATATATAGAGTTATAAAATGTTTGGAAAAGAGTAATCTTTAGAAAGGAATTTTATGTGTGGTCAGGACTGGATAATACTTGAATGAATTTAATTAAGTAAATGCATTTTAATATTAAAAATAAACTGGTGCAAAATTGAAATTTGGTTTTCTCTCTGTTGAAAGAACAAATTTTTCCTATTGTTCTGCTCTTGATAATAAGAGATTATGAAAGGTTTTTCTTTACATTTATTCTACTTAAAAATAAAACATGTCAAAATAATCACTCATGTTCTATATTGTCTTTATCAGACCTTTGATTACTTAAGTAAACCTAGTTTTCTCACTATTAAGAGGTAAATCTTTCTCAAAACTATATAAACTTCTATATTTGCCTATGATTTTTTAAACTATTTTGGTTAAATGGATAATGTGTCACAGTGACCTATTTGACTAAGTGTTTTAAAACCTTTCTGATATTTTTGACTAACTTTCTGAAAATCAAATTCTAAATGAAGTCTTTTTGTCTTAGAACTAACTTTGAGATATCCTCTCTCCTTATAAAAGGAGAAATATTAAACTAATTAGGCATATTTGACATGTAAAGTTACATAGGAAGCATTATTAAATAAGAAGAAACATTAAGCCTTCTTTATGTTGCATCTGTATAGGTATGAATTAAAAGTATTCTAGAAATTGTGTGAAACTCCTGGAATTCTTATAAGTCCTGACATAAAGCGTTATCTGTCATCGAAACTGAAGCTCACACTAAAAGGAATGAACCCAAGTATCGGGGAAATGCTCAAATGACATTCATGCAAAGGCAGAAACAACACAAAAACCTATAAAGATTCTAACACATGTGGATGAAGTCCATTCTATTTCTGAAAAAAACAAAAAACAAATAAACGCCCCGCCTGAGCCCTCTTTGCCAGATTTTGCCATCCTGATGTTCTTGTAACATGTAACACTTTATTCCTAAATTATTGATACATAAATTAAGATGGGTCAACAATAGCTGTAAATTAAAAAAATAGGGCTATGGGAAAACCAAGATGGCCATTTGGTTGTTCTCAGCTTCCTGACAAAACCCATTTTTTGCTTGAAGAGTTGAAGACTTCCTTTTCTGTGAGGCTGATGCAATTACAATGAGAAAGAAACGAAAATGTGTTTTCCACACAGGGTATTCCCTTCCACAGTCTCCAGTGATGAAGGCACCCACTTCACTTGGCAAATGATACTAACCTTAACAAAACCTTGTAAATTTCCTGAAATTATCCCTGTCCCTATCACCCTCAATCATCAGACAAGTTCAACAGAACAAATAGAAAAACTGGACTCAAGCAAAACAAGAATTAATTACATGGGATTGAATTAACTGATGAATACAATTATAATTTATGACTCTACTGTTTAAAATATTACTGTATTTTTAATCTTTTGTTTCCCTAATACAAGGAAAAATTTTTTTAAGACTCAGAAAAATTTGGTAAATTATACCTTTGTAAGCAGAATTGAAACATTTATCTTTTCTCCCTAACTGATCCCTCGAGAATTCACAAACTCTCAAACTAAAACAGCCCTCTCCTTTTCTTTTTTTTTTAACATCTTTATTGGAGTATAATTGCTTTACAATGGTGTGTTAGTTTCTGCTTTATAACAAAGTGAATCAGTTATACATATACATATGTTCCCATATCTCTTCCCTCTTGTGTCTCCCTCACTCCCACCCCTTCCTATCCCAGCCCTCTAGGTGGTCACAAAGCACTGAGCTGATCTCCCTGTGCTATGTGGCTGCTTCCCACTAGCTATCTATTTTACTTTTGGTAGTGTATATATGTTCATGCCACTCTCTCACTTTGTTCCAGCTTACCCTTCCCCTTCCCCGTATCCTCAAGTCTATTTTTTAGGTCTGTGTCTTTATTTCCGTCTTGCCCCTAGGTTCATCATGACTTTTTTGGGTTTTTTTTAGATTCCATATATATGTGTTAGCATGCGGTATTTGTTTTTCTCTTTCTGACTTCTTTCACTCTGTATGACAGACTCTATGTCCATCCACCTCACTAAAAATAATTCAATTTCATTTCTTTTTATGGCTGAGTAATATTCCATTGTATATATGTGCCACATCTTCTTTATCCATTCATCTGTTGATGGACACTTAGGTTGCTTCCATATCCTGGCTATTGTAAATAGAGCTGTAATGAACAATGTGGTACATGACACTTTTTGAATTATGGTTTTCTCAGGGTATATGCCCAGGAGTGGGATTGCTGGGTCACATGGTAGTTCTATTTTGAGGTTTTTAAGGAACCTCCATACTGTTCTCCATAGTGGCTGTATCAATTTACATTCCCACCAACAGTGCAAGAGAGTTCCCTTTTCTCCACACCCTCTCCAGCATTTATTGTTTGTAGATTTTTTGATGATGGCCATTATGACTGGTGTGAGACAATATCTCATTGTAGTTTTGATTTGCATTTCTCTAATGATTAATGATGTTGAGCGTTCTTTCATGTGTTTGTTGGCACTCTGTATTTCTTCTTTGGAGAAATGTCTATTTAGGTCTTCTGCCCATTTTTGGATTGGGTTGTTTGTTTTTTTAATATTGAGCTGCATGAGCTGCTTGTATATGTTGGAGATAAGTACTTTGTCAGTTGCTTCATTTGCAAATATTTTCTCCACTTCTGAGCGTTGCCTTTTGGTCTTGTTTACAGTTTCCTTTGCTGTGCAAAAGCTTTTAAGTATCATTAGGTCCCATTTGTTTATTTTTGTTTTTATTTCCATTTCTCTAGGAGGTGGGTCAAAAAGGATCTTGCTATGATTTATGTCATAGAGTGTTCTGTCTATGTTTTCCTCTAAGAGTTTGATAATGTCTAGCCTTACATTTATGTCTTTAATCCATTTTGAGTTTATTTTTGTGTATAGTTTTAGGGAGTGTTCTAATTTCATTATTTTATTCATTAGCTGTCCAGTTTTCCCAGCACCACTTATTGAAGAGGGTTTCTTTTCTCCATTGTATATTCTTGCCTCCTTTATCAAAGATAAGGTGACCATATGTGTGTGGGTTTATCTCTGGGATTTCTATCCTGTTCCATTTATCTATATTTCTGTTTTTGTGCCAGTACCATACTGTCTTGATGACTGTAGCTTTGTAGTATAGTCTGAAGTTAGGGAGTCTGATTCCTCCAGCTCCATTTTTCTCTCTCAAGATTGCTTTGGCTATTCGGGGGCTTTTGTGTTTCCATACAAATTCTGAATTTTTTTGTTCTAGTTCTGTAAGAAAGGCCGGTGGTAGTTTGATAGGGATTGCATTGAATCTGTAGATTGCTTTGGGTAGTAGAGTCATTTTCACAATGTTGATTCTTCCAATCCAAGAACATGGTATATCTCTCCATTTATTTGTATCATCTTTAATTTCTTTCATCAGTGTCATAATTTTCTGCATACAGGTCTTTTGTCTTCTTAGGTAGGTTTATTCCTAGGTATTTTATTCTTTTTGTTGCAATGGTATTTGGGAGTCGTTTCTTAATATCACTTTCAGATTTTTCATCATTATTGTATAGGAATGCAAGAGATTTCTGTGCATTAATTTTGTATCCTGTTACTTTACCAAATTCATTGATTAGCTCTAGTAGTTTTCTGGTAGCATCTTTAGGATTCTCTATGTATAGCATCATGTCATCTGCAAACAGTGACAGCTTTACTTCTTTTCCAGTTTGGATTCCTTTTATTTCTTTTTCTTCTCTGATTGTGTGGCTAAAACTTCTAAAGCTATGTTGAATAATACTGGTGAGAGTGGGCAACCTTTTCTTGCTCTTGATCTTAGTGAAAATGGTTTCAAGATTTTCACCATTGAGGACGATGTTGGCTGTGGGTTTGTCATATATGGCCTTTATTATGTTGAGGAAAGTTCCCTTTATGCCTACATTCTGGAAGGTTTTTATCATAAATGGGTGTTACATTTTGTCGAAAGCTTTCTCTGCATCTATTGAGATGATCATATATTTTTTCTCCTTCAATTTGTTAATATGGTGTATCACATTGATTGATTTCTGTATATTGAAGAATCCTTGCATTCCTGTGATAAACCCAAATTGATCATGGTGTGTGATCCTTTTAATGTGCTGTTGGATTCTGTTTGCTAGTATTTTGTTGAGGATTTTTGCATCTAAGTTCATCAGTGATATTGGCCTGTAGTTTTCTTTCTTTGTGACATCATTGTCTGGTTTTGGTACCAGGGTGATGCTGGCCTCGTAAAATGAGTTTGGGAGTGTTCCTCCCTCTGTTGTAGTTTGGAAGAGTTGGAGAAGGATAGGTGTTAGCTCCTCTCTAAATGTTTGATAGAATTCGCGTGTGAAGCCATCTGGTCCTGGGCTTTTGATTGTTGGAAGATTTTTAATCACAGTTTCAATTTCAGTGTTTGTTATTGGTCTGTTCATATTTTCTATTTCTTCCTGATTCAGTGTCAGGAAGCTGTGCATTTCTAAGAATTTGTCCATTTCTTCCAGGTTGTCCATTTTATTGTCATATAGTTGATTGTAGTAATCTCTCATGATCCTTTGTATTTCTGCAGTGTCAGTTGTTCCTTCTCCTTTTTCATTTTTAAGTCTATTGAGATGAATCTTCTCCCATTTTTCTTGATGAATCTGGCTAATGGTTTATGAATTTTGTTTATCTTCTCAAACAAGCAGCTTTTAGTTTTACTGACCTTTGCTATCATTTCCTTAATTTCTTTTTCTTTTATTTCTGATCTGATCTTTATGATTTCTTTCCTTCTGCTAAATTTGGGGTGTTTTTGTTCTTCTTTCTTTAATTGTTTTAGGTGTAAGGTTAGGTTGTTTATTTGAGATGTTTAGTGTTTATTAAGGTAGGATTGTATTGCTATAAACTTCCCTCTTAAAACTGCTTTTGCTGCATCCCATAGGTTTTGAGTCATCATGTTTTATTGTCATTTGTTTCTAGGAATTTTTTGATTTCCTCTTTTATTTCTTCAGTGATCTCTTGGTTATTAAGTGGAGTATTGTTTAGCCTCCATGTGTTTGTATTTTTTTACAGATTTTTTCCTTTAATTGATATATAGTCTCATAGCGTTGTGTTTGGAAAAGATACTTGACACAATTTCAATTTTCTTAAATTTACCAAGGTTTGATTTGTGACCCAAGATATGATCTATCCTGGAGAATGTTCCATGATCACTTGAGAAGAATGTGTATTCTGTTGGTTTTTCCTTACTTATTTTCATTTTGGATGATCTGTCCATTGGTGTAAGTGGGTGTTAAAGTCCCCTACTATGATTGTGTTACTGTCCATTTCCCATTTTATGCCTGTTAGTATTTGCCTTATATATTGAGGTGCTCCTATGTTGGGTGCATAAATATTTACAATTGTTATATATTCTTGGATTGATCCCTTGATCATTATGTAGTGTCCTTCTTTGTCCCTTGTAATAGTCTTTGTTTTAAAGTCTATTTTGTCTGATAGGAGTTTTGCTACTCCAGCTTTCTTTTGATTTCCATTTGTGTGGAATATCTTTTTCCATCCCCTCACTTTTAGTCTCTCTGTGTCCCTAGGTCTGAAGTGGGTCTCTTGTAGACAGCATATATATGGGTTTTATTTGTGTATCCATTCAGCCAGTCTATGTCTTTTGGTGGAAGCATTTAATCCATTTACATTTAAGGTAATTATCCATATGTATGTTCCTATTACCATTTTCTTAATTGCCTTGGGTTTGTTATTGTAGGTCTTTTCCTTCCCTTGGTTTCCTGCCTAGAGAAGTTCCTTTAGCATTTGTTGTAAAGCTGGTTTGGTGGTGCTGAATTCTCTTGGCTTTTGCTTGTCTGCAAAGCTTTTAATTTCTCTGTCAAATCTGAGTGAGACCTTTGCTGGGTAGATTAATCTTGGTTGTAGGTTTTTCTCCCTCATCACTTTAAATATGTCCTGCCACTGCCTTCTGCCTTGCAGAATTTCTGCTGAAAGGTCAGCTGTTAACCTAATTGGGATTCCCTTATGTGTTATTTGTTGTTTTTCTCTTGCAGCTTTTAATATTTTTTCTTTGTATTTAATTTTTGATAGTTTGATTAATATGTATCTTGGTGTGTTTCTCCTTGGATTTATCCTGTATGGGACTCTCTGTACTTCCTGGACTTGATTAACTATTTCCTTTCCCATATTAAGGAAGTTTTCAACTATAATCTCTTCAAATATTTTCTCAGTCCCTTTCTTTTTCTCTTCTTCTTCTGGGAACCCTATAATTCAAATGTTGGTGCATTTAATGTTGTCCCAGAGGTATCTGAGACCCTCCTAATTTTTTTTCATTCTTTTTTCTTTATTCTGCTCTGCAGTAGTTATTTCCACTATTTTATCTTCCAGGTCACTTATCCGTTCTTCTGCCTCAGTTTTTCTTCTATTGATTCCTTCTAGAGGATTTTTAATTTCATTTATTGTGTTGTTCACCACTGTTTGTTTGCTCTTTAGTTCTTCTAGGTCCTTGTTAAATGTTTCTTGTATTTTCTCCATTCTATTTCCAAGATTTTGGATCATCTTTACTAACATTATTCTGAATTCTTTTTCAGGTAGATGCTTATTTCCTCTTCATTTGTTAGGTCTGGTGGGGTTTTGCCTTGCTTCTTCATCTTGTGTGTGTCTATGTCTTCTCATTTTGCTTAAATTACTGTGTTTGGGGTCTCCTTTCGCAGGCTGCAGGTTCGTAGTTCTCATTGTTTCTGTTGTGTGTGTCCCCAGTGGCTAAGGTTGGTTCGGTGGGTTGTGTAGGCTTCCTGGTGGAGGGGACTTGTGCCTGTGCTCTGGTGTATGAGAAACAGCCCTTTCTTTGACGTCCTACAAACTGAAGCTAGATGACTTGATATTAACTTCAAAGAAACTGCCATAACAGCTCATATTTAGACAATCTTCACCCCTATTGCTGCATAAGCCACTCAGAGAGTTTACCTGAACATCTGATGACATCATCAGACACATTTTGAACTGCAAAAGATGCTTTGACTTCAACATCTAGAAAACTCCTTGACTGACTGCTCTGTGTGCCCAAAAACTAGTTTATAATTTGGTCCAATCATTATGCTTTGTTTTTCTTTTGTTTTCATAGACGTGTTTTTTATTAAATACCCATTGCTTGCACCCTAGGCCTAGCTTTGGGAGCCCACCTGCATCAGCATCTCCTAAAATGAGATACAACTATTTAATTGCACTGACGTGTCCTCAGAACTAAAAAAGTATAAACTGATGAAAAGATAGCAACAGATTCATTATTTGATTCAAGAAATAATTATTGTGCTGACACTGTTGTAGACTCTGGGAATATAAAAAATCATAATCACAACATACTCTCTGCTCTCAAGAAACTTACTTCTTCAGAGGAGATAGATAACAAAACAAGTAAACAAATGAACAAACAAGTTAATATTAGTTTTGAGTAAATAATCATTTATATGATAGAGACTGACAGGAAATGTGATTTAGATAGAGTAGTAAAGAAAATGCTCCCTGGGCATGTGACATTTGAGCTGAGGTTGGGAGTTTGAAAAGAAACAGGTCATCCAATGAAAAAGGGGCAAAGATGATTTCAGGCAGAGAGAATAATATGTTTCAGGCCCTGAGAGGTGAGAAAAGTCTTCGTATGGCCAAGAACCAGAATGGAAGTCAGAGTGGCTGGAATATACCGAGTAGAGTGCAGTACAGAATGCATTATGTTAGAAAGGTACACAAGAATCAGATCATGTAATGTCCTGGCATATGCAGAGGAGCTGAAGAAAGGTCATTGTAATTAGTGAATGTGATGAGTGAAGAGAATGACCAATTATGATGATAACGGTAGGCAAGATGAGCTCATAAATGCACTTGAAGTTCTCATACAGACTTGGATACCTTTTAAACACATATGAGAGGCCACTGCAGGATTTTAAGTATTGGTGTAGAGAGAGATATCACTGATTTAAGATCTATTTAAGGTGTGGAAGGAACAATTTCTAAAACGAAACAAAAACAAGAACTTTTAGATTTCATAGAGAAAAATGTTAGAGAAAAATATTAAACCTTTGTGAGAAGATAAAAACAAGAAAGAGATAGTTTACTATTTTTTTTGAGAATTTACACTTTCAATGAAATAAGTAGATGATGAAGTTTAAATTCTCACTTGGCCTTTACTTAAGGTAAGGTCACTTTTGATGAATTACTTACCATTGTATTCATATTTCATTTTTTATGGTTTTTAACATTATTTTATGTTTGCGTGTTTTTTATAATTGGTTGTATTCCTTTATGTAATCATTTTTAAATTCAATTTTGCTCATACTACATAATTTCATTGCTCTTTTTGTTGTCAACTTTGTATAATTATTGTTGCCTTTGTTCATTGTTTAGGTGAATTTTTTTTCCATGTAGCATCTAAAAGAAAATAATAATTTTTAAATGTTGTAAATAAAAACTGTAAACTATTAAGTAGTCTGCACAAATCCTCTGACAAAGGAACAAAGGGATCATACTGTATATAGAAGAAAGATTTAGGTCAAAATTTTAAAGAGAAAAACCCTAGCATATACTTAAAGAACATATGGTATATTAGAACATTAAGTAATTATAATATTTTATAAGACTTTGTATTCCACAGTAAACTTACTGTATCATTCAGTCTTGTTATTGGTAGTAGTCATCATCACTTTAAATTAATTTATGACCTACTTTGTTTAGGTCAGTATGCTGGGCACTGGAAAGAAAAGTGATATTTCTTCTGAAATCAAGCTTAGAAGACAACTTTCCTCTGGTGCTGTAAACTACATTTACTTTGCAGGATTTTACTGTCAAGATTTTCAACCCAAAATACAAAAAGACCAATCTAAATTAAATCTGGATTGAGGACACATATAAACAAATGTTAGAGGAGGCTCAGAATAGAGATAAATTTTGAGAATATATTAAAATTTTTAAAATTTATATCTGTTTATACCACTTGTGGGGAGGTTGATAAATTCTTGTTTTACCTTGTGTTTACATAGCACTTTACAGTTTCAAAGGCTTTATACTTATAATATTTCATATGGGTCTCAGAATAATTCTTGTGATAAGGCAGCCACTTTCCCAACTGTGTGAAGAGTAGGAACCAAGTAGATGAGGGACTTGCATATATCTTGTGTGGTAGGTGGGAGCTCAGACCCTCACATTCTATTCTACTTTTCAAAGATCTTTCTGCTATGCTGTGCAGTTTTGTTATATTTTCTGTCTAGAAAAATAAAGGGAAAAGTAAGTTGAATTATTTGGACTATTAGAAGAAATGGATTGTGAGCCTCATATTTAAGTATAAAATAAAATAAAACTTGCCAATGTTGTTTGGTGTTATATTAGGTATTGAAAAATGACACAGAATTTGCTTTATGAAAGTATTTAGAAAACATAATATTATAGGTGCTATCATTTCTTAAGTGCTAACTATGAATCAGATAGTTTCTCCATGGAAATTATTATTGGGTGGGGCAAAATGTTTGTTTGGTGTTTTCCGTTAGATGGCTCTAGTAGCACTTAGTTTTTAACGTCATTTGAAACAATTTTGTTAGATTGTATGTGACAGCTGTCATATCAGTGTGCATTTAAAAAAAGACATCAAAATTGCTGAATTTTTGTGTCGCGCAGAAGCCATTCTGGTTGATTTAAGAACTTTATTTAAGGATATGAGTAATTCTCTAACTCTCTGGGAAAGCCAGGGAATCTGGCTTAGAGGTTGGGCAGCCAGGACCTGTGCCTCCCCTGGGTCACACTTCAGAGGCCCTACAGTAGTTGACACAGGCAGAGACCTTGCAGATCACATGGGAGGCCACAAATGGAGCGCTGCCATCCACCTCTCTGTTGTGCTCTACCAACATTCACCAGAAAATGAATTATTCATAGTGCTTTCTCTTCTCTGAGTAAAAAACCTCACAAAGGTGCATCTGATTCATTAAGTCTACGTCACATAATAGAATCACATCACTCAGTCACATGAGTGAGTTGAAAGGAAAACTTTCAACTTTTCAACTTTCAACTTGCTGGGAAAGCAAGTTCTCAAGTTCTCACTTTTTTTTTTCTTGTGAAAATAGTACTGATAAAGTGGTAAATTCCTCAAACAAAGGACTTCTGATTAAGAATGGTTGCCAAAATCATGACACGTCTACTATACCACTGTGGTAGCTTTAAAAAATGGTCATAAATTCATTCTTTACATAGACTCAGGCCTTTACAATGTGAGTATTGCAGCTCCTCCTATCACAAGGTAGAGCCTCTTTCCCCAAACCTTGAATCTGGGCAGGACAAGAGACCTGCCTGCACAATGCAATGAGGTAGAAATGGCACTGCACCCATTCCAAGCCTGGATCTCACGAGGACTTCTACACTTCTGCTCTCTAAGAACCCTGCTGCCCCAAGGGAACAATGGCAAGATAATATCCTGAAGAATGGAGACCCCATGAAGCAGACAATGCCATCAGAGCCTTGACCCAGACACCTGAGAGAGTCATGCAGGAGACCCCAGGCAACAGGCAGTTGACCACAGATGCATGCATGAGCTCCACTGAACATCCAGCCTGTGTTATATTAGAGGACACACCCAGCCAGCCTGTAAACCATGAGCCCATTTATACTTGACCTTGTAAGCTACTAAAACTTGGGGTGGTTTGTATGCAGCAAAAGCTGTCAGACAGACTTACAGAAAAGTTATTCCATAAGGCATTCCTGTGCAGAATGGGCATCACATACTAAAATTCTTTTAGAAGGTAGGTGTGGGTAAGGTGAAATTTTCAGATCATATGATCAATTTTCATGTCTCTTCAAGCACACCCATGGCACTCTGCATGTAGTTGGTTTTGGTTCCATTGTGCACTTGATTATCTTAAGGGACAGCCAAAAAGGGGTTGCCTTCATATGGTTTTAAATTACTCCAATGCCAATAGAGATTTTATCACAGCCCTTTAATGTAAGTTGATATATTTATTTCCTCCTTCTTGTTTAACTGCATATACTGTGTATTGCAGTGTCCTTTTCTTATCTGAATAGCCTCTCAATAGCTGTTTATTGGAGTATTTGCAACTTGGTCACTTCCCTCTGACAGCAGGGTAATACAGCGTAATGAAATATTTGTAAAGCCCAGTGAACTACACAGAAGAAACGTGCTTTTAAATTCTAAATGATATTTCTTACTAACACCATTAATAATATATTTTCCCCACATTTGTGTAGCTTGTGGTTTCACTCAACCAACCATGCACCTTATAGTCACGCCACATGAAATGTTAGGTGTGTGAATGACTCACAGAGACAAATCATCAAAGGAAAACACGTTGTAGAAGTTGTCCTCAACCAGTTTGGGAATTAACTGAGAAAATTGAAAATTGCTAAAATCTTTTCCAGTAATGTTTCTTGTCTTTATGATGATCATGATGCTTTAAAATCTCTTTTTGCCTGGCATTATTTAGATATTAGTATTTAACTGCATTGCATTATTAATGGCATCCAATATCCTTAATGTATCTCTAAGCTCTCCTCCGTTAGTTTCTGTCATATCTGAGATCATGCTGAGACCAATAGATCATACACTGTTGAAGCTGAAATGAACTTTTAAGTTAATACACATTAAATGCTTGATATGATACCTTGAAAGGAGTAATTAGGCAATAAACATTAGTTGTTAGTATTATTATCACTATCATTACTATTATTAAACCCTCTCATTTTAAAGATGAGAAAACTGAAGCGTCTACATAAATATTTCCTGTAATATATTCCATAACTTCAAAAAATATCCTCTTATTATTTAAAAAATACTTTCAGTTGCCTCCTATAGTCACATGTAGGAAATATAGATGAGAAAGTTAGAGTTACTATGTTCCATCTACTGACAATTAACTGGGATCCATGCTTGTACATTTGTAAAGATGTGTTTTAGACTCCAACTTGACATCTAGGCTGGTTGGCCTTTGTTATAATCCATGTCCTGATAAGGAAGGGTATTATATACTAGAAGAGGGAGGAAGGGGCACAACCGATCTGCTCTGTACAGTGAAGGAGTGAGGTTTTTAAAGCCCCCTGTGGAAAATCTGGGAAGACGAAAGGGAAGTAAAGAGGAAGGAAAGGGAAGATGAAGAAAAGGATGAGAGAGAAAGGAGGAGGGAAGAGAGGAGGAAGGGAGAAGCTAAGATAGCTGAGTGCTTCTTGAATAGGGTTGCTAGAGAAATACAGGAGGCCCAGTTAAATCAGAATTTCAGATCATCTATAAATTTTTTTTGTATAAGGGTCCCAAATAGAGCATAGAGATATATATACACCATTCATGTTTAGCTGATATCCAAATTTAGCTGAGTATTCTATATTTATATGTCTAAATCTTGCCACCCTACCTTGGAGGAACAGTCATAAAGGAGAAAATGTATACAAATTAGATATAGATATTATGGTATGTGAAAAGTTAATCCCTCCTCTATTTCCTCTACAGTTGCTATATATCTCCTTTTACATGACTGGTTTTATTTCTCCTTCACTGGATCATTCTTATCTCTACTTGGAAATCTCAAAGATACCTCAAGCAGAATGTTATCTAAAACCAAACTCATGGCATTACTATTCTGGTCTCTGCTAAGTGTCATTCCCAGAGAAATCTGTGAACCTCCTGTTTAAAATAGCTTCCTTGCCTCCCCCATCACTCTTTATTTCATTTTGTTGTTTTATTTACTCTATAAAACATATAACTTAAACTACCTTATTTATTCATTTGCATATTTCTTTGTGATCTGGCTTCTCTTACTAAAATGGGAGCTGTGTGAAAGCAGGGAACTTGTAGGTTTTGTTTACATTAGTATTTTAGTACCTAGAACAACAATGCCTCACAAATCAATATTGAGTAAAGGTTGAATAAATTGATGAATAAATAAACTACTAACTAAACTTAGTTCTCTTATGCTATTTTCTGTCTCAGAGAATGGCATTACCAAGTATCTAATTTTGCAGGTGCCGTAAATTTGATAGTCTTTGAAATATTTTAGGCTGCCAATGTCTACATCCAATTAATTTCTAAATATTATCTATTCTCTTTTACATATATGAAAAATCAGTGTAATTCTTGACATTTCCACAACGATTACACTATCTCAGATGTTATTAACTTTCCTAAATGGTGGATACATATCCTCTGAAAGCTCCTTCCAAAGAATTTTCCATAGCGTAGTCAGAGTAATCTTACAGAAAAGGAAACTGAGACACGTCATTCTTCCTCACCCCATCCCCAAAAGAGAATTCAAAGCAAATCTGAAAAAAAAATAAAGCAAACCTTAATTTTAAATAAATAAATAATAGATGAATAAGACCCATATAACTCATTCATGATTCATAAACTGACATTTAAGAAACAATCAACCTCGGGCTTCCCTGGTGGTGCAGTGGTTGGGAGTCCGCCTGCCAGTGCAAGAGACGCGGGTTCGTGCTCCGTTCTGGGAGGATCCCACATGCCGCGGGGCGGCTGGGCCCATGAGCCATGGCCGCTGAGCCTGTGCTCCGCAACGGGAGAGGCCACAACAGTGAGAGGCCCCCGCGCCCCAAAAAAAAAAAAAAAAAAAAAGAAATAACCAACTTCAACTAGCACCATATTGCTTCTCCATGTTTTATTGGGTTGGCCAGAAGGTTCATTCAGGTTTTTCCGTAACAACTTAAAGAAAACCCTGAAAGAACTTTTTTTTTTTTTTTTGCGGTACGCGGGCCTCTCACTGTTGTGGCGTCTCCCGTTGTGGAGCACAGGCTCCGGACGCGCAGGCTCAGCGGCCATGGCTCACGAGCCCAGCCTCTCCGCTGCGCGGCATGTGGGATTTTCCCGGACCGGGACACGAACCCGTGTCCCCTGTATCGGCAGATGGACTCTCAACCACTGCGCCACCAGGGAAGCCCCCAAAAGAACTTTTTGACCAACCTAATAAATTATTCTCTCTCTCTCCTCCCGCCCTCTCTCTCTTCACTACCCCCTGCCATTGTTGTAGAATGTTGGACCTTTTTTTTAAATTTTTTTTTACATCTTTATTGGAGTATAATTGCTTTACAATGGTGTGTTAGTTTCTGCTTTATAACAAAGTGTATCAGTTATACATATACATATGTTCCCATATCTCTTCCCTCTTGCGTCTCCCTCCCTCCCACCCTCCCTATCCTACCCCTCTAGGTGGTCACAAAGCACCGAGCTGATCTCCCTGTGCTATGCGGCAGCTTCCCATTAGCTATCTATTTTATGTTTGGTAGTGTATATATGTCCATGCCGCTCTCTCACTTTGTCCCAGCTTACCCTTCCCCTTCCCCATATCCTCAAGTCCATTCTCTAGTAGGTCTGTTTCTTTATTCCTGTCTTACCCCTAGGTTCTTCATGACATTTTTTTTTTCTTAAATTCCATATATATGTGTTAGCATACGGTATTTGTCTTTCTCTTTCTGACTTACTTCACTCTGTATGACAGACTCTAGGTCCATCCACCTCATTACAAACAGCTCAATTTCATTTAGTTTTATGGGTGAGTAATATTCTATTGTATATATGTGCCACATCTTCTTTATCCATTCATCCGATGATGGACACTTAGAGGATGTTGGATCTTAAATGAACACAATTAAATTTTTCATAACTTGTGTACTTTTCATATATTATCATTTTTGGCTTGTGAACGGCCCTCTCTTTTTGTCTTTTTTAATCTTTAATATAGTAAACTCTTTCTAATCCATCATTCAACTCAAGATCTAGAATACTAACATATTTTACATCTACCTATCTGCTCTTTCCTTGTTCCACCATTCTTTCAATTCCCTTAGCCTGAGGCAACTACTATCGTGAAACTTAGTGTGTGTGTGTGTTTGTGTATGTGTGTAGATTTTTGCCTGCTGGCCAGATCTCACCTGAGGCCTGTTTCTGTTCAACCAGTGAGCTAATCATATTTTTCACATTTTTAAAGAGTTGTAAAAAGACAATGAAAAATATGCTATATAGAAACAATTTTTCCGCTGAGTAATATATTACTAAAGCCCATTCATATTCCTGCATATAACTATACATCATTTATTTTTACTGCTATATAACATTCCATTAAGAATATACTACACAATTATCTATTGTTCCTCACTGTCTATAAATATTAGTTCTCCAATCAAACTATACATTTTGTTTACATATACATCACCACATATATCAGCTCTTAAAATTAACTCAGACTCTTTCCTTAGATCCCAGCTAAGCGTTCTTTTCTTAGGGAATCATTCTTTTCCTGACCATGTTAATTATCTACATTGAAAATATGTACACTTCTACATTGAAGTAATGTTTTATTTATAGGTTTTATTTTTCTATCTGTCTTTCTCCTCCATTATATTATAATCTTCATTAGGGGGAAAGCCTGTGGCTTTTTTTTTTTTTTTCTGATTATTTATCCCTAGCACTTAGCAAAGTGCTTGGTACTTAGTACATATTTGTTAACTGAATGGATGCAGTGAATATTTCTCACTAATACTTTTGTTTGTGTGAGTAAATTTTCCTGACAACTCAAAGCATTGCTGAACTATATCTAGGTAGAAATGGTTACAAAAACAGATGGAATGGATGAAGGAGCATGAAGATATGAAAACAACTGACAGCTGAGTTATTTTGAAAATTAACAAAACATTGGTAAGGACTATATAGAGGCTAATAGGGACATAGAACAGTAACTAGTTCACATTAGGTTTGCAAAGTCTCACACATTTGATCTGAGTCAAATGTTGAGAATTGAAAAAGTTTTGTAGAATTTAACTCCCTCATTTTTTTTTTTTTAATTTGAAAAATGAGAGGGCTGGATTAAATAATGTCTGAAGTTTTTTCCAGAGGTTCCATTTTAGGTATTTGTGTTTTGCACACATACTAATTAATTTATAATAATCTTGTTTTCCATCTTAATAAGTACTTTCTCATGGGCAACATAGTTCTATCAATGAACTTATACTTGGTATTACTGTTGTTTTAACTCTGTTTTGCCAGAAGAGAGATACTAACATAAGATTGTATCATCCTGTAGTGTTTCCTGAAGGACTTTGTCATCATCACTGCTTCTTCAGATGAATATTAAAGCTTTTTGTCTCAAAAATAATCTGCTCTCTCTATTCTGACTGTATTCATTCTTATTTTTAAAAAAACTTTCTTTTAAAATTAATGGTATCCATGGCCCAATCTGGCTACAGAGAGAGTGAGATTACTCTCTTTATCTACTTCCAGAGAAAGAGATATTTTGTGTTTAAGACCAAGCAAACATAAAGCAATTTTACAGGTACCCTTATTTCAAAAGGTGTTTGAGAATATAAATGATCAGTATTTTTAAAATTTTTATTGGGGCATAGTTGCTTTACAATGTTGTGTTAGTTTCTGCTGCACAGTGAAGTGAATCAGCTATATGTGTAGATAAGTAAATAAATAATCAGTATTTAAAAATTAAATCTCTCCAAAAATTTATATTTTAAAACTCTCCCTTATAAGGTTTATTACTATGTCTGTTTTACAATGTACTAAGATCTTGTATCAGTTATACTGTCATAAAGTCAAAGAGGAATGCATTCCTTCATCTGCCACGAACATTCTATTCAGAGTTTACTTGTAATCACCTGGTTTTACCACTAGATGGTGGTAAAACTAGTAAGGCATTCGATGTGCATGGGGTAGGAAACCATAGAATGAGGACAAAGAGGCGAAATTTAGGAGTTTATTGATCATGACATAATAAATAAGTTAGTAAAATATGAGAAACAGGAAATTCCTGAGCTCAGAATGATGAGGTGTTTTCTCATTCTCATTTCTGTCTCTTAATTCTCAACTGAACTAAAAACTTTGTAAGTATTCTCATTTTCAAACTTAATTGGCAATTGAGCTTTCAAAAAATATTCCCTGGTGGCGCAGTGGTTGAGAGTCCGCTTGCCAGTACAGGGGACGCGGGTTCGTGCCCTGGTCTGGGAGGATCCCACGTGCCACGCAGTGGCTGGGCCCATGGGCCATGGCCACTGGGCCTGCGCGTCCGGAGCCTGTGCTCCGCAGCGGGAGAGGCCACAGTAGTGAGAAGCCTGCATAACAAAAAAAAAAAAAAAAAAAAAATATATATATATATATATATACTAAAATGTTATTTAATTTTTCTCTTCTCTTTGATTTATATAGTTGTATCATTTCTGAAAAACAGTTTCTAGAAGATGGGCTTTGTGGGTTATGTTCTTTAACTGCTTACTATGTGTATATTAATATATGTATAATATGTCTATCTATCTATATCTTATATCCCCAACTTAAAGATTTCAGGAATTAAATTATTTGCCCTCTCTTAAATCCCCCCCCCAGCAACTATTACTGACATGTTAACAGCTAGCTATATTAACATTGTCCAAAGAAACAGAACCAATAGGATATATACAGATATATACAAAGAGATTCATTATGAGGGATTGGCTCACATGATTATGGAGGCTGAGAAATCTGATGCCCAGCTGTCTGCAAGCTGGTTGCCTAGGAAGCCAGTTGTATACTTCCAGTCCAAACTCAAAGGCCCAAGAATCAGGAGTACTGATGTTCAAGGGCAAGAAAAGATGGATGTCCCAACTCAAAAAGTAAAAAAGCAAACTCCCTCCTTTTTGCTCTGTCAAGCTCCCAACAAATTGTACATTGCTCACTAACATTGGTAAGGGCAATTTCCTTTACTCAGTCTACCTATTCAAATGTTAATATTTTCCAGAAATGCCCTTACAGAAGCACCCATAAATTATATTTTACTAGGTACCTGGGCATCCCTTAGCCCAGTCTTATCGACACACAAAATTAACCATCACACCAGTGTTCCATAAATGCTTGTTGAAAGACATGTTTCTCTGATTCCTGTTCAAATCTTTAGCCAGTAATGTAATCTATTTTTAAAGGTCATCTGACCCTAGGGCCTTTGGACTATTGTCCCTAGGAAATGTACGGGCAATGACCTCTAAGAAAATTAGCAAGGCCAAATCTTGGAAGTGATGACTTCATTTTCTCCCTAACTTAGACTCTTGAGGCAGGACATGCTATAGTCTATTCAGTCTTCTGCTAGAGTATGTCCACTGCTCCTCCCTCTTACTGTTGTACCACTTGTAGACCTCACTGTTGGTTGTTCAGTTTTGCAGCTTTGTTACTTTTCAATAGAGGGCTTTGCCTTTCTGTGGTGGGTGTTCTTAGCTGAGTATAATTACAGACTTTCCCACACATTCTTTCATCATGTCTTCCAATATATCTCTAACATAAGTTGTTAAAGAAAGTAGGAGGTGAGTGGGTGAGTTCTTAATGAATATCATCTGTAGCCCCATACGTTCCAGAATAATATGCAAAGAAAAGGACAGATCTTTTGAACAGCCAAATATTTAACAAAATAGCAACCTGTACTATAATAAACCACTCTTCACCCAGGAAGCATGAGAAAAATGTCTTGCTAGTGCATGTTCTTCTTTTGGTCAACACTTCCTCTTTTACTGTTCCATAACACAGCAGTTAAAACAATGAAATACACCATACATTTTCTTCATGAGACTCTAAATTCCTAAAGGCAGAAAGTTTAAAATTTGTATTCCTATCATCTAGATCAGAAGTACAAACTACAGTCCCATGGGCCTAATTTGGCTCACTACCTGTTTTTGTCAATAAAGTTTTAGTGGCACAAGCCACATCCATTCATTTATGTTTGCCTGTTATTACTTCTTGCACTGCAATGGCAGAAGTGAGTAGTTGTGACAGAGACCATGTAGCCTGTAAAGCTTAATATATTTACTTTTCTGCCCTTTACAGAAAATGTTTGCCAACACAGATTCGGTTCTTTAAAAAAAAAGTTTGTTAAGCAAGTGAATTAATGGAGATTATCACCATATTGATGCAAATCTTGACTATAAACGAAAATTCTTTTGTTAAAATTGCATTTTTGCTTAAAATATGACTCAAGAGATATTAGTAATTTATCTACAGAGAATACAAGATGAAATGCTTTACTTATCAGCTTAACAAAATGACTAGCTATAGGAACTTCTGTTTATTTGTGGGTTGTTTTGGAAACTGACATTCTGAGTGTTTTAATTACCTTAACAAATTGTGATTCATTTTTGTGTCATATGGACTAAATGTTACTTAAAGGTGTTAGTAAGGTTATTAGTTCCATGAAGAAATAATAATAATTTCTTGGCATACAAATCACAAAAGCAAGTGAGATAAAATGTTTTAATATATTTTATTAATTTATTTATTTTTATAGCAGCTTTAGTTTCACAGCAAAATTGAGCAGAAAATTCAGAGATTGGGCTTCCCTTGTGGCGCAGTGGTTGAGAGTCAGCCTGCCGATGCAGGGGACGCGTGTTTGTGCCCCGGTCTGGGAAGATCCCACATGCCGCGGAGTGGCTGCGCCCGTGAGCCATGGCCGCTGAGCCTGCGCATCCGGAGCCTGTGCTCTGCAACGGGAGAGGCCACAACAGTGAGAGACCCACGTACGGCAAAAAAAAAAAAAAAAAAAAAAAGAAAGAAAATACAGAGATTCCCTATGTACCTCCTACCTCCAGGTAGCACCACCTCCTCCACTCTCAACATCTCCCCCATCTCCCGGTGGTACATTTGTTACAACTGATGAACCTACACTGACATATCATCCAAAGTCCATGGGTAATGTTCAGGATTCACTCTTGGTGTTGTATATTCTGTAGGTTTTGACAAATGTATAATATGTGTCCACCATTATAGTATCATACAGAGTAGTTTCACTGCCCTAAAGAGAACTCTGTGCTCTATTTATCCCTCCTTCCCCCCTAACTCCTGGCAACCACTAATTTTTTTACTGTCTCCGTAGCTTTGTCTTTTATAGAATGTCAGATAGTTGAAATCATACAGTATGTAGCCTTTTCAGATTGGCTTCTTCCACTTAGTAATATGCATTTTTTACTCCATATCTTTTCAGAGCTTGGTAACTCATTTCTTTTCAGCCTTTTGAAAAATATTTTATTGTCTGGATGTACCATGGTATATTTATCCATTCACTTACTGAAGAATATCTTGGTTGCTTCCAAGTTTTGGCAATAACGAATAAAGCTGCTATAAACATGCATGTGCAGGTTTTGTGGACATAAGTCTTCAATTCATTTGGATAAATATCAAGAAGTGCAATTGTTGGATTGTATGGTAAGACTATGCTTAGTGTTGTAAGAAACTGCCAAATGGTCTTCCAAAATGGCTGTTGCACTTTGCGTTTCCACCAGCAATGAATGATAGTCCAGTATTTGTTGTTGTCGGTGTTTTAGATTTTCACCATTCTAATAGGTGTGGTTTTGTTTTTAATGATAAGATTTTGCAACCCTTTTAAAAATTTAAAAATAGGCTCTGAATATTTGGGGGTGTGGTAGAATATACATTTCTCAAAATAAATTGATCACTGAAATGTATTGCTGTAGGATAGCTTATAAAATGAATGTTCTGGGCAACTGCTGTTAGCCTTTTAGTGTCTCTGTGCCTAGCATCATGCCTGGCTCATAGTAGCTATCTGTAGATATTTGCTGAATAAATGAATACCTGAAGTTGGAACTCAGAGAGAGATCTGAGTCGGCTGAAGTCTGGATGAATCCAGATATAGTGGGATAATCTTGGGCCTGTTTACTAAAGAGGAAGCCAGCACTCATACGCACGGAAGTCCCAAGGCTTCAACTGAAGCTGTTATATAAATGTTCTATTTTAATCAAATGGGTTAATTAAATGGTTAATTTTAGCATTCAAGTAGAAATAGACATATGAGACTAATTAATTACTTTTTTTGAGAACCCATACATTTGGCCAATACTTCGTAATAATGCAGTTTTGTTTGGCAGCCAGCAGTTGCTGATGGCAGTTTTCTTTGTCAGAACTGTTATCAAACTGTGCTATTAAATGAAATTTATTTGGTGAGATCTGGGTGGATCTGTAACAAATAAGCAGACAGTCCAAGCTGTTGTCTAAAATACAGGAATTTGGAGAGACTTTTCTTTATCCTCTTGGCATAAGCCACATTTTATCATATTTTGAATATGATCTGATTAAGCCTTCTTAAATGCATCTCATACAATTATATATTTAAGTTAGCATTTTATTTTAAAAAGAATGTTTATATAACTTTGCATTTGGCTTCATATATTCATTTAATACAGGATTTTAGTTGGCTTAAACTCTTTTCCCCAGTTCTTTTCCTAAACAGCAAATTTATGTTATTCCATTTTAAAAAAGGGGAGGCTAAATTCTAGAGCAGGCTTCAATGTTATTTTAACACTAAAAGTGTAAAATGAAGTGGTGTTATAATTCAAAAAGAGCCATGTATCACACTGTTCATTGCAGCACTATTTACAATAGCCAGGACGTGGAAGCAACCCAAGTGTCCATTGACAGGTGAATGGATAAGGAAGATGTGGCACATATATACAATGGAATATTACTCAGACATAAAAAGAAACAAAATTGAGTTATTTGTAGTGAGGTGGATGGACCTAGAGTCTGTCATACAGAGTGAAGTAAGTCAGAAAGAGAAAATCAAATACCGTATGCTAACACATATATATGGAATCTAAAAAGAAAAGAAAAATGGTTCTGATGAACCTAGGGGCACGAGAGGAATAAAGACACAGATGTAGAGAATGGACTTGAGGACATGGGGAGGGGGAAGGGTAAGCTGGGACGAAGTGAGAGAGTGGCATAGACATATATACACTACCAGATGTAAAATAGATAGATAGCTAGTGGGAAGCAACTGCATAGCAGAGGGAGACCAGCTCTATGCTTTGTGACCACCTAGAGGGGTGGGATAGGGAGGGTAGGAGGGAGATGCTAGAGGGAGGGGATATGGAGATATATGTATATGTACAGCTAATTCACTCTGTTATACAGCAGAAACTAACACAACAATGTAAAGCAATTATACTCCAATAAAGATGTTAAAAATAAATAAATAAATAAAAGAGTGGTGTTTAAGAATTTATATGTTGATCTACCTTTTTAGCTAAATTCGTGTGGAAATTCAGTCTTATGGTTTTTAATTTGCATATGGTTTTTTACCCTTTATGGCAATAAACATATTATGATTATTTTCCCTATCAATGTTCAAAAATTCTGAAATGATTTAGCTTTTATTTTCTTCATCAAGTTGTTTGGAGGGTTGTGGAAGTTCTTACAGTTGTTGTCCCTTGGTATCTGTGGGGAATTGGTTCCAGGATCCCTATGGATATCAAAATCCTTGGCTGCTCAAGTCTGTTATATAAAATGGTGTAGTACTTGCATATAACCTATAGATATCCTCTGTAAGCTTTAAATCATCTCTAGATTACGTATAATACTTAATGCAATGTAAATGCTATATAAATAGTTGTAAATACAATGTAAATGCTATGTAAACAGTTGCTGGTGTGTGGCAAATTCAAGTTTTGTTTTTTGGAACTTTCTGGATTTTTTTTTTTTCCTGACCCTTAATCAAAGGTTGAATCCTCAGATATAGAATCCTTGGATGTGGAATCCTCAGATATGGAGGGCCAACTATATTTCTATTTTGAAAAACTTTACAAATACATCCAGCAAGATAAAGAGAAGTAAATTAAAAAAAAAAATTACAACTGCTGCTGGAATATAAATTTCCATGCATTTACTTTTAATTTTCATAATTCTTTTCATATTAATACATAATATAATACATAATTTCACATTTTCAAAATGTACATTTTGATCAGGGAAAAAATTCTGATTATGTACCAAGAGGCTATAAAATGTGTTAGAACTCTTAAACATACAGTATGCAAAGAACATAAGTTAAAATTAAAAAAAATAATCCTACAAATAAAATTTAGCAGAAGTGATTTGTAAATCACTTTTTTAGAACACAATAGATTTTCTCAAGGGGACAATGCTATGAGTAATTGTTTTGGATTGAACTAGTCCCACAGGCTTATACAATCCATAATAAACAACACATTGTCAGGAGGGTCCTGCCTGGGGATAAAGCTCAAGAGGAAGAGGTAAGCCTGCTGGTGGGGGGCTTGGTGTGCCATGATAAAATGTGAGAAATGGACTGTGGAAAATGGGAATCACTAAAGGTTGTCTGGAGAACTGAACTGGTTTGACTTGGCTTTAAAAATGAGTCTGTATGGAGAGCCTTGTACATAGGTAAGTCTAAAGTTAAGGATGACAAATTAGGAATCTACTACAAAGTTCCAGAAATTTCACAGAGCCTAAACGCTATCATAAATCAAGGTATAGATAATGCTGAAGGAGTTTCCAAATGTTTAGTGAGAAAAAAAGCAACTGGAGAGAAAGAATAGTCTCAAAGGAAGAAGGTAGTAGGCCGCGGAGCGGCTGGGCCCGTGAGCCTGTGAGCCATGGCCGCTGAGCCTGCGCATCCGGAGCCTGTGCTCCACAGCGGGAGAGGCCACAACAGTGAGAGGCCCGTGTACAGCAAAAAAAAAAAAAAGAAGCTGGACTGTAAGTAGCCAAGACTGGAGAATGGATATGGGAAGAAAACTGAGGCAGCACTCCTGTGTACGGACCACTAAAGAAGGCTGTAAGAAAGAGACATTGAATCAGGAAGCTCTCCCTTTAAAGGCTCACACCAGATTAATTCTTACACAAATGGAAAGTTATCTGTAAATTTTGATATACAGTTGCTACCTTTGTGATTGTAAACCAGATATTTGGGTTTCAAGGAGTGGCTGTACAAATATTCTCCCACCAAGGAGATTTTAAGGTGATTCCAACATTTGTTGATTTAATATCTAGCACCTCACATGAGTATATTTATAGAACAAATATCTAGGTCTCTGTAGAAGTTCTTTTAGATCTTGCTATATGAACTTGCTAAATGATTTAATTGTATGGTTTTCATTTATGAAAATCTTATCTATGAAATTAATGAATTTAGCAAGATGACTTTAGAATCTCTCAGAAATATGACTCCTTGCCTAATTTAGAACTTACTGCTGCAACATGGCACTGTCAATAAGATACCACATGGTGGGTTTTGAATTGTCTCACATTTAGTTGAATTTATATATATTATATATATATATATTTGATGATATGCTGAGCTGAAGAGAATCACTTATGTTCTAATCATCTTTTCTTATTAAAAAGAATGAAACAAAGGAAGATTTAAGATACTTTCTGTTGATATTCTCATTTTTGGATCTTGTCCATTTAACTCTTACTTATCTGGACTCATGTGTTGGAGAAATTTGGGAAAATAATCAAAGATGACATACAATGACTCATATACTGACTTTCTTATCTGACCTAGCCATGAATCCATTTGAAGCTATGTGTGTAATGTATCTTCTGATACATGAACTGAACAATAAAAGAGACACATATCTTGATAACAGGCTCATAGATGAATTGACTGTGTACTTTCATTGGCAACTGTTCACACATTAGTTTAGCTAAAGCTAATTTTACATTCTCAAATGTTAGGCTAGCTGGGACTCTAAGCCTACTGGATCTACAGCATATCTAAGTATAGTTTATGTGGAGCGTTATGTGGTTTTGGTGTCTAGTAACAGTTTAAAACCAAACAGTAATGATTACAATGGCAACATGGATAATATATCCCTTGTGTGATACCATGGAATCTTATTTGTACTATTCAAATTTTCTTCTGGGCTTTCCTAAATTAGTCTCATATTAAGCATTTCCTCATCATTTTGTTTAACCCCAGAGCCCTCCATTTTCTGGATAAGATCAATTCTTGCCTTGTTTCCAAGTTTCCTTAGCAGGGAAGATGCCTTCAGAAGGCAGGTGGTAGCTCCAGATTTCCACAAACTCTCAGAGCTAGAAGGGCAACTCTGAGATCCCCTTGGTCTATGTGAGTCCAAACTTCTATTATTCCCCAAGCCTCTGATACAGATACACAAGTCAGGAAGTGGGGAGTGACAAAGTTCTGTGTAGTGTGGCTTAGAAGGATCATTAACAGGAGGGAAGCAGGGAATCATGGGATTTTCATATTTCTGCCAAGACTTAGAGACCTATTCCCTCAGACTCACAACCTCTCACTATAATCTGACTTTAAATCCACCAGGACTAATCCAATCATGCCATTTATCCCAGTGTGTTTTAGTACCCTCTATAAACCCAAGATCTGATGTTATCTCTCATGACCTGGACATTTATGCCTCAGTAATTTTCTTAATCTCACAATACTCCCTGATTTTGAAAGCTTCCCACGTGTCCCCTGGTTTTTGTCTGTCACCTACAAAATCCCCTATAGCTTCAAACTCTTCTCTAAATATTTATTTTATTATGTTCAGACACTACCCTGAATGAGTAGATGAAAGAATGACTAAGCAGCACAGGAATTGAAACAATTTGTTGTGCAAGGCTTTCTTCTTCCTTCATTTTTTTCCTGTAAATTCTTTGTTTAAATAAAATGAGACTCTTATTGTGTACCCCTATATATATGCAAAAGTTTAAAGTGTTGGTTGAAGTGGTGCAGATAATCTTGTTTGAACACCTTGGGTTCATTTAACATGTTTTGAAAACCAATAGTTTAAACAAATTAGCCTTATAAGAAAAAGCTTAAGGAAATTTCTAGCCTCCAAATGTTAATCTTTAGGGAATGACTTAGCAATGATATTCAACTCTTTGAAGCAGTATTTTTTTAAGAGTGCTAAATTATGTTTCCTTGTTTTCACTATGGAGATGGGGACCAGATTTAAATTAGAGCATAATAAATTTAAGCTCGTTATTGAGAAATCCTGAAACTGCATAGATAGCAAATGGACCCTGCTGAATATTAAAAATACAACTAGATCAATTACAATATATGAAACTAAAACAAAACCACTCTAAATGACTGATCAAATTTAAACTGTTAAATCCTACCCTTGGAGTACTGGGAGTCCAGAGTGTTTAGAACATTGATTTGTAAGCATGTTGAGGAATTTGTAAAACTTCTTTTTTGGGGAAAAAGAAAACAAAAGCCTTCCTGAAACATTCTCCAAGCAAGCAATAATTTAAAAATTTGAAATAATATCTACCTGAGAGCAGAAAGTCAAGATATGTAATTGGTCCATCCAATGGGATCAAGAGAATCACTAAGCAAAGCATTCCCTGAAGCAGCGTGGATTGCACAGTTCACAATATGATGGATGGAACACAGCAAGAGTCCACTTTTGTTCTGCAAAAGAGTATGCCAAGGTGCTCAATACAAGCAAGAGGGCTATTTTATCAGTGACATTATCTTACAAAAATCGTCAGTGTGCTCTCACATGAGCTGAAAGCTCTTGTAAGCCTTCCTGGGGAATGCAAAGTTTAGCCAATTGAGAGGCTGACGTTCACTCCAGCAGCATGAAGTAGACGGTGGATGAATGAGTCAGACCAGTGCCTTCAGCAAATTTAAGCTATAATTAGTATTTTGGAATCTCCATCCATGTTTGACTCTGACAAAGAGAGGTGTCAATATTTTCTCTTTAAAAAAAGAAAACTCTCTCTCTCTCTCTCTCTCTCTTCTTTTTCTGGCTGTAGTAGTAAAATGTGTGTGCAAAAATCCTGTCACTCATGAAGTCTCTGGATCTGTCAGAGGACTTCAGGTGTTTTCAGGCTGTTAATAAATAGGCATCCATATCTGTGTCTTGCACCTGAAGTCAGATGTCACAGTTAATGTGCACTGAGGATTACAGTATGTTCCAACAGAGCATACAAGACACTCCAATAGCAGCACCCCTGGTCCCTTCAGGACCAATAAGTGTCAAGGACCTGAGGTGGTATCCTATGTGATTCTAACTCAATTGACTGACAAGAATAGAAGTTGGGACATAGTGCTGAGCAATGTCACCCAAATATTTTAATTTTTTAATCAATTTTCTATCATTTAAGCATCTGTAAGATACATGTATATGTGTACACACATCTATTTACATATATATATACATATATATGTAATTTTTCAGGCTTAATGTTATTCTAATGTCAGAATCCAAAATAAGTAAGATTTTGTTTCTATCTTTGAGATAAGAATCTGCTATGTATAAAAATAATTTGACAAGTTTATCTTTATGATCAGTAACAACTGTTATGGAAGGAGGAAATAAACCCTTACACAGTACACTATTTTACCTAAAGATGAAATGTCCATCCCAATGACGGTTCATTTTATGTGTCAACTTTGTTGGGCCATGATGCCCCGATAGATGGTTAAACATTATTCTGGATGGTTCTGTGAAAGTGTTTTTGAATGAGATAAACAATTAAATAGTTGGACTTTGAGTAAAACAGGCTACCTTCCATAATGTGGGTGAGTCTTATTGAAGGCCTTAATAGAATGCAGACTGACCTCCCCTAAGCAAAAAGGAATTCTGCCAGCAGACTGCTTTTGGGCTCAAAGGGCAACTCTTACCTGGGTCTCCAGCCTATGAGCCTACCCTGCAGATTTTGGACCTGCTTTCACAATCATTATATATTTTATATATTATATACTATATATTTTATACACACACACACACACACCCTATTGATTCTGTTTCTCTGGAGAACATCAATTAGAATATATAATTTTTAAGTATTTGAAAATATGGTTTTGTTTGTGAATTTTTATGCAATGCAACCAGTGTTCATACCACTATAGACTTAAGCTAACAATAAAATTGCATTTATAGAAAATGGCTCTAGAGTTTGGATTGAATGAGTGGAAGAGAAACAGAAATTGAAATAATTATAAGATAGACATTTATAAGGAGTAAGTGACCTAAATATTCAGTGGTTCAGTGGAAAGAGGAAAAAAAAAAGAGGAAGAGAAATGCAGAAGAAAGAGAGGATTTGAACTTAGTTACTGAAGACCAAGTTTAGAAGAAGACACACTTCCATTTGTACCAGGGACAGGATCCTAAGATTCAAGAAAGGCACATGTTGTTCCTGGTACCTTGAACTAAATGCAGAAACAATTTTTAATAAGAGAATAATATGATTCTCACATAGCTCACCAGGGAATACTCTGGTCTCGAAAGGGAAAACACTGGGAAATCCGATGGTGATGAAATTTCATATTTGTAATGTGGACTTTATGTAAACTTTCTGTGTTGATAAATGAGCACTTGCACATAGACTGACATTTGAATAAATTACAAAATACACATTTTCTTCCCTCTTTACTGATATGGACATGTATTTCAGCACTAAAATAAAATAAATTCTCCTTAAACAAAAACTTGCAAAAGAAGCACTAAAATTTGCAGAAATCAGCAAGGGCCAGATGTTGCACTTGTCCTTAACATTGACTCTTTTGAAAATAGCAATAATTATTCAAATCTGTAAATAATTATGTTACTTTGTACTTTAAAAAACTTCAGCTTTATTGATGTATAATTAACATAAAAAATTATAAGACATTTAAAGTGTATGTCATGGTGATTTGAGATACTTTTTTTAACATCTTTATTGAAGTATAATTGCTTTAAAATGGTGTGTTAGCTTCTGCTTTATAACAAAGTGAATCAGTTATACATATACATATGTCCCCATATCTCCTCCCTCTTGCATCTCCCTCCCTCACACCCTCCCTATCCCACCCCTCTAGGTGGTCACAAAGCACCGAGCTGATCTCCCTGTGCTATGCGGCTGCTTCCCACTAGCTATCTATTTTACGTTTGGTAGTGTATATATGCCCATGCCGCTCTCTCACTTTGTCCCAGATTACCCTTCCTCCTCCCCATATCCTCAAGTCCATTCTCCAGTAGGTCTGTGTCTTTATTCCCATCTTGCCTATAGGTTCTTCATGACCATTTTTTCCCCTTAGATTCTATATATATGTGTTAGCATACGGTATTTGTTTTTCTCTTTCTGACTTACTTCACTCTGTACGACAGACTCTAGGTCCATCCACCTCACTACAAATAACTCAATTTCGTTTCTTTATATGGCTGAGTACTATTAAACTCTTAGAGGAAAATACAGGCAGAATGCTCCATGACATAAATCACAGCAAGATCCTTTTTGACACACCTCCTAGAGAAATGGAAATAAAAACAAAAATAAACAAATGGGACCTAATGAAAGTTAAAATCTTTTGCACAGCAAAAGAAACCATAAACAAGACCAAAAGACAACCCTCAGAACGGGAGAAAATATTTTCAAATGAAGTAACTGACAAAGGATCAATCTCCAAAATTTACAAACAGCTCATGCAGCTCAATATCAAAAAAAAAAACCAAACAACCTAATCCAAAAATGGGCAGAAGACCTAAATAGACATTTCTCCAAAGAAGATATACAGAGTGCCAACAAACACATGAAAGAACGCTCAACATCATTAATCATTAGAGAAATGCAAATCAAAACTACAATGAGATATCTCACACCAGTCAGAATGGCCATCATCAAAAAATCTACAAACAATAAATGCTAGAGAGGGTATGGAGAAAAGGGAACCCTCTTGCACTGTTGGTGGGAATGTAACTTGATACAGCCACTATGGAAGACAGTATGGAGGTTCCTTAAAAATCTCAAAATAGAACTACCATACGACCCAGCGATCCCACTACTGGGCATATACCCTGAGAAAACCATAATTCAAAAACAGTCATGTACCACAATGTTCATTGCAGCTCTAATTACAATAGCCAGGACATGGAAGCAACCTAAGTGTCCATCAACAGGTGAATGGATAAAGAAGATATGGCACATATATACAATGGACTATTACTGAGCCATAAAAAAGATACTATTGATACATACATTATAAAAGGATTATACTCCCCCACCCCATCTAGTTAATTAACACATCCATCACTTCACATATTTAACTTTTATTTTTATTTTTTGGTAAGAACATTTAAATTCTAGTCTCTTACCAAATTTCAAGTATACAATACAGTGTTATTAATTATAGTTATCATGTTATATATTAGATCCTCAGACCTTATTCATTTTATAGCTGAAATTTTGTGCCCTTTTACCAACCTACTCCCCAGCCCCTAGCAAACATATTTCCACCCTCTGTTTCTATGAGTTTGACTTTTTTGTTTTTTAGATTCCATATGTAAGTGATACCATGCAGTATTTATCTTTCTCTAGATGGCTTATTTCACTTAGCATAATGCCCTCAAAATCTATCTATGTTATCATAAAAGGCAGGATTTCCTTCCTTCTCATGGCTGAACAATATTCATATATATAAATCTATATAACTTTATAGATGTATATATGATCTATATATATCTTCTTTATCCATTCATCAGTTGATAGACATTATTTTCACTTGAAAAGCATAAGTAAACAAAACATTCACTAGCTACTATGTTTCCATAATGTAATCAGTTTTAAATTTGGAATGTGATTAGTTTATGTAATTTATCCTATTTTGATTAATGTCCCAAAGTGTATCCATAACCTATGATAATATTTATAGACTTATCATCATGGATAACGGTTGCTGATAGATGTACATTTATTAAACTTTTCTTAAAAATATGAAAAGCATCTCTATTTTTGTTCTGATATTTTTAAGAAGAATAAAACTAAAAATAAAGTGGGGAAAACAAGGAAAAGAAAAGAAAAAAATCCACCAAATAACTAAGCAATATAAGAGATGAATAAACAAGTAAATGGAAGGAATATGAGAAAAATTTTGTGCTGGCTGATGCTTTCCTAAAGGGCAATATATACATAAATCCAAAAAGAGTACAAATATACAGTTCAAAAGCTATCAAGATGAAATATTACATGGATATTTGTATTATTGCCAAATAGAATCCCTTTGACTTCTCTATCTTGTGTCTTACCAAGTTATCTATTCTACATACATTTAAACAATGAAACCATAAAAATTTGTCTATGGCTTGTAAAAATTAGAAGATTGGCCTGAAGAAAATTTGGGCAAAGATTCTAAAATATATTTGTCGTAACTCTCCATTAAAGAAAAATATCACCTAGTATAGGGCCTTATAAATGGTTATTCAAAAAACAACTGTTCAATTGAATTACATTGGATAGTATTGAAGAAAACCACTTCTATTTTGCTACTTTTTGGTTGGGTTGAGGAAAAATTGACATCTTTTCAATATCCACTCTCCCAATCCATGAAAAGTCTTTCCTTCTTTTATGTGGGTCTTAAATCTCTCAGTAAAATTTTATTGTAACTTCCTACAGTTTTATATACCTTCGTTACATGTATTTCTAAATATTAGTTTTATGTTATTATAAATATTATATTTTTATTTATTTTTTAACAATTGTTGGTTGGTGTATAAAACACATTTTAATATTTCATACTGATACTGTACCTAACAAAATTTGCTAAACTCAATTTTATTTCTAAAACATCAGTAGTTCCATTTGAATTTTCTACGTAAATATTCTAACCTGCTAATAATGAGATTATTATTTCTACCTTTCCTAACCTTATAACATTTATTTCTTTTTCTTGTCTGACTGTGGTGGCTAGAATCTCTTGTAGAAATTTTGATAGAACTCTCAGAAAGATAATTTTCAACATCTTACCATTAAGTGAGATGTTGGCAATAGTATTTTTTCTTTTGTTGGTACCCACCCTTTATCAGAATGAGGATATTACCCTTTTGCTTATAGTGTTATTAAATTAATCAGACATTATTATTATCATTAACAAATATAGAATTTTTTATCAAAATAATTGGCTTTTTGTAAAACTACATGGAAACCAGCTAGGTCCAGTGTTTAATGTAACCGATCCTGGTCATTTGCAAGGTGAAGATCCTCATTTTCTGATTGTAGGCAGGTGTTTCACAACCATTAAACCTGTTTTGAAGCTACATCCCACAGTTGTAACACAAGGCTTTGACTTATCACACCAAAGGAAGGTTTGGTGCTTCCATCAACCATGCACACTCTGTTGAGAGGGTAGGTCTGGCCTTTCCTCTTCCATGTCATGATTCTGTAATATCCTGCTCATACCAGGTGAGCTATTCAAGGCAGTATTACTCCTCTCACCATGAATTTACTCTCAGTAGTGCTGCTCCAGTGGGCTTGGGTGTATGATGCTTTCCCTACTTGCTCTTGTTTAAAAGATATATTTTTAAAGATTGTTGAGTTCAATATGCTAATAATTTGTTCAGCATATCTATATTCATGGGTGAGATCTGCATAATTTATCTTTCTAATTTTTGTCTTTTTTTAGAATCAGAATATATTAGTCTAAAACAAACAAACAAACAAAAACATGCAAACATTTCTAGATGCATAGAAGATAAGTTAATTCATTACACATTATAGATGTCCTGTGGATTGCACTTAGTGTTCTTGTGGTCTCTGGTTTAGAAGAGGTGCCTCAAATTTTAATTTATTTGATATTAGTATTTGTAAACCAGATTTTGTTGTTTGGTTGGTTTTAGTGTGATATATTTTTTTCTTATACATTTAGTCTTTGCCTTTATATTTAAATGTCTCTGGTGACATATTTCCTCTTTGATTTTTCTTAACACTTTTATTGGAGTATAATTGCTTTACAATGGTATATTAGGTTCACAAAGCGAATCAGCTATACGTACACATATATCCCCTTCTCTTGCATCTCCCTCCCAGCCTCCCTAACCCACTGCTCTAGGTGGACACAAATCACCGAGCAGATCTCCCTGTGCTATGCAGCTGCTTCCCACTGGCTATCTATTTTACATTTGGTAGTGTGTATATGTCCATGCCACTCTCTCACTTTGTCCGAGCTTCCCCTTCCCCTTCCCCGTGTCCTCAAGTCCATTCTCTACATCTGCGTCTTTATTCCTGTCCTGCCCCTAGGTTCTTCAGAACTTTTTTTTTTTTAGATTCCATATATATGTGTTAGCATACGGTATTTGTTTTTCTCTTTCTGACTTACTTCACTCTGTATGACAGACTCTAGGGCCATCCACCTCACTACAAATAACTCAATTTCATTTCTTTTTATGGCTGAGTAATATTCAATTGTATATAGGTGCTACATCTTTATCCATTCATCTGTCGATGGACATTAAGGTTGCTTCCATGTCCTGGCTATTGTAAATAGTGCTACAATGAAAATTTTGGTACATGACTTTTTTTGAATTACGGTTTTCTCAGGGTATATGCCCAGTAGTGAGATTGCTGGGTCATATGGTAGTTCCATATTTAGATTTTAAGGAACCTCCATAATATTCTCTATAGTAGCTGTATCAATTTACATTCTACCAACAGTACAAGAGTGTTCCCTTTTCTCCACACCCTCTCCAGCATTTATTGTTTGTAAATATTTTGATGATGGCTATTCTGACCAGTGTGAGGTGATACCTCATTGTAGTTTTGATTTGCATTTCTCTAATGATTAGTGACTTTGAGCATCCTTTCATGTGTTTGTTGACAATCTGTATATCTTTTTTGGAGAAATGTCTATTTAGGTCTTCTGCCCATTTTTGGATTAGGTTGTTTGGTTTTTTTTTTTTTGATATTGAGCTGCATGAGCTGTTTGTAAATTTTGGAGATTGATCCTTTGTCAGTTACTTCATTTGAAAATATTTTCTCCCGTTCTGAGGGTTGTCTTTTGGTCTTGTTTATGGTTTCTTTTGCTGTGCAAAAGATTTTAACTTTCATTAGGTCCTATTATTTGTTTATTTTTGTTTTTATTTCCATATCTCTAGGAGGTGGGTCAAAAAGGATCTTGCTGTGATTTATGTCATAGAGTGTTCTGCCTATGTTTTCCTCTAAGAGTTTTATAATGACCTATGTTACACGTAGGTCTTTAAGTCATTTTGAGTTTATTTTGGTGTATGGTGTTAGGAAGTGTTCTAATTTCATTATTTTAATGTAGCAGTCCAGGTTTCCCAAGCTGTCCAGTTTTCACAGCACCACTTACTGAAGAGGCTGCCTTTTATCCATTGTATATTCTTGCCTCCTTTATCAAAGATAATGTGACCATATATATGTGGGTTTATCTCTGGGCTTTCTATCCTGTTCCATTGATCTATATTTCTGTTTTTGCACCAGTACCATACTGTCTTGATTACTGAAGCTTGGTAGTACAGTCTGAAGTCAGGGAGCCTGATTCCCCCAGTTCCATTTTTCTTTCTCAAGATTGCTTTGGCTATCTGGGCTCTTTGGTGTTTCCATACAAATTGTGAAATTTTTTGTTCTAGTTCTGTGAAAAATGCCATTGGAAATTTCATAGAGATTGCATTGAATCTGTAGATGACCTTTGGTAGTATACTCATTTCCACAATGTGGTATATCTCTCCATCTGTTTGTAACATCTTTAATTTCTTTCATCAGTGTCTTATAGTTATCTGCATCCAGATACAGGTATTTTGTCTCCTTAGGTAGGTTTATTCCTAGGTATTTTATTCTTTTTGTTGCGGTGGTAAATGCGAGTGTTTCCTTAATTTCTCTTTCAGATTTTTCATTGTTAGTGTATAGGTTTCAAGAGATTTCTGTGTATTAATTTTGTATCCTGCTACTTTACCAAGTTCATTGATTAGCCTTTGTAGTTTTCTGGTAGCATCTTTAGGATTCTCTATGTACAGTATCATATCATCTGCAAACAGTGACAATTTTATGTCTTCTTTTCCAATTTGGATTTTTTAATTTCTTTTTCTTAACTGCTGTGGCTAAAACTTCCAAAACTGTGTTGAATAATAGGGGTGAGAATGGGCAACCTTGTCTTATTCCTGATATTAGTGGAAATGGTTTCAGTATTTCACCATTGAGAATTATGTGGGCTATGGGTTTGTCATATATGGCCTTTATTATGTTGATGTAAGTTCCCTCTATGCCTACTTTCTGGAGGGTTTTTTTATCATAAATCGGTGTTGAATTTTGTTGAAAGCTTTTTCTGTATATATTGAGATGATCATAAGTTTTTTTTTCCTTCAATTTGTTAATATGATTTATCACATCAATTGATTTGCATATTTTGAAGAATCCTTGCATTGCTGGGAGAAACCCCACTTGATCAGGGTGTATGATCCTTTTAATGTGCTGTTGGATTCTGTTTGCTAGTTTTTTGCTGAGGAATTTTACATCTATGTTCATCAATGATATTGGCCTGTAGTTTTCTTTTTTTGTGACATCATTGTTTGGTTTTGGTATCAGGGTGATGGTGGCCTCATCAAATGAGTTTCGGAGTGTTCTTCCCTTTGCTATATTTTGGAAGAGTTTCAGAATGATAGGTGTTAGCTCTTCTCTAAATGTTTGATAGAATTCACCTGAAGTCATGTGGTCTTGGACTTTTGTTTGTTGGAAGATTTTTAATCATGGTTTCATTTCCAGTGCTTGTGATTGGTCTGTTTATATTTTCTGTTTCTTCCTGATTCAGTCTTGGAAGGTTGTGCTTTTCTAAGAATTTGTCTATTTCTTCCAGGTTGTCCATTTTTTTGGCAGATAGTTGCTTGTAGTGATCTCTCATGATCCTTTGTATCTCTGCAATGTCAGTTTTTACTTCTCCTTTTTCATTTCTTATCCTATTGATTTGTCTTCTCCCTTTTTTTCTTGATGAGCCTGTCTAATGTTTTATCAATTTTGTTTACCTTCTCAAAGGACCAGCATTTAGTTTTATTTATCTTTGCTCTATTCTTTTCATTTCTTTTTCATTTATTTCTGATCTGATCTTTATCATTTCTTTCCTTCTGATAACTTTGGGGTTATTTTTTTCTTTTTTTTCTTCTTCTTCCTCTAATTGCTTTAGGTGTAAAGTTAGGTTGTTTATTTGAGATGTTTCTTGTTTCTTGAGGTAGGATTGTATTGCTATAAACTTCCTTCTTAGAACTGCTTTTGCTGCATCCCGTAGGTTTTGGGTAGTTGCATTTTCATTGTCATTTATTTCTAAGTATTTTTTGATTTCCTCTTTGATTTCTTCAGTGAGCTCTTGGTTATTTAGTAGTGTATTGTTTAGCCTCCATGTTTTTTATTTTTTTTTTTTACATTTTTTTTTTCCTGTAATTGATATCTAGTCTCATAGCCTCGTGGTCAGAAAAGGTATTTGATATGATTTCAACTTTCATAAATTTACCAAGGCTTGATTGGTGACCCAAGATATGATCTATCCTGGAGAATGTTCCATGATCACTTGAGAAGAAAGTGTAATCTGCTGTTTTTATATGGAAGGTCTTATAAATATCAATTAAGTCCATCTTGCTTAATGTATCATTTAAAGCTTGTTTCCTTATTTATTTTCATTTTGGATGATCTGTCCATTGATGAAAGTGGGGTGTTAAAGTCCTCTACTATGATTGTGTCACTGTCCATTTCCCCTTTTATGGCTGTTAGCATCTGCCTTATGTATTGAGGTGCTCCTATGTTTGGTGCATAAATATTTACAATTGTTATATCTTCTTCTTGGTTTGATCCCTTGATCATTACGTAGGGTCCTTCCTTGTCTCTTGTAATAGTCTTTATTTAAAACTCTATTTTGTGTGATATGAAAATTGCTACTCTAGCTTTTTTTGATTTCCATTTGAATGCAATATATTTTTCCATCCCTTCACTTTCAGTCTGTGTCCCTAGGTCTGAAGTGGGTCTCTTGTAGACAGCATATATATGGGTCTTGTTTTTGTATCCATTCAGCCAGTCTTTGTCTTTTGGTGGGAGCATTTAATCCATTTACATTTAAGGTAATTATTGGTATGTATGTAGCTATTCCCATTTTCTTAATTGTTTTGGGTTCATTATTGTAGGTCCTTTTCTTCTCTTGTGTTTCTTGTCTAGAAAAGTTCCTTTAGCATTTATTGTAAAGCTGGTTTGGTGGTGCTGAATTATCTTACCTTTTGCTTGTCTGTAAATGTTTTAATTTCTCTGTCAAATCTGAATGAGATCCTTGCTGGGTAGAGTAATCTTGGTTGTAGGCTTTTTCCTTCTCATCACTTTAAATATGTCCTGGCACTCCCTTCTGGCTTTCAGAGTTTCTGCTGATAAATCAGCTGTTAACCTTATGGGGACTCCCTTGTATGTTATTTGTTTGTTTTCGCTTGTTGTTTTTACATTTTTTTCTTTGTATTTAATTTTTGATAGTTTGATTAATGTGTGTCTTGGTGTGTTTCTCCTTGGATTCATCCTGTATGGAAGTCTCTACACTTCCTGTACTTGATTGACTTTTTCTTTTCCTTTATTCAGGAAGTTTTCAACTATAATCTCTTCAAATATTTTCTCAGTCCCTTTCTTTTTCTCTTCTTCTTCTGGGACCCCTATAATTTGAATATTGGTTCACTTAATATTGTCCTGGAGGTCTCTGATACTGTCCTCAATTCTTTTCATTCTTTTTTCTTTATTCTGCTTTGTGGTAGTCATTTCCACTATTTTATCTTCCAGGTCACCTATCCGTTCTTCTGCCTCAGTTATTCTGCTATTGATTCCTTCTAGAGAATTTTTAACATCATTTATTTTGCTGTTCATCATTGTTTGTTTACTCTTTAGTTCTTCTGGGTCCTTGTTAAACATTTCTTGTATTTTCTCCATTCTATTTCCAAGATTTTGGATATCTTTACTCTCATTACTCCGAATTCTTTTTCAGGTAGATTTCCTCTTTCCTCTTCATTTGTTTCGTCTGGTAGGTTTTACCCTGCTCCTTCATCTGCTGTGTGTTTCTCTGTCTTCTCATTTTGCTTAACTTACTGTGTTTGGGGTCTCCTTTTCACAGTCTGCAGGATTGTAGTTCCCATTGTTTTTGGTGTCTGCCTCCAGTGGCTAAGGTTGGTTCAGTGGGTTGTGTAGGTTTCCTGGTGGAGGGGACTGGTGCCTGTGTTCTGGTGGATGAGGCTGGATCTTGTCTTTCTGGTGGGCAGGACAGCATCTGCTACTGTGCTTTGGTGTGACTGTGAACTTATGATTTCAGGCCACCTCTCTGCTAATGGGTGAGGTTGTGTTACTGTCTTGCTAGATGTTTGGCATGGGGTGTCCAGCACTGGAGCTTGATGCTCATTGAGTGGAGCTGTGTCTCAGTATTGAGATGGAGATCTCTGGGAGACCTCTTGCTGATTGATATTATGTGGGGCTGGGAGGTCTATGGTGGACTAATGTCCTGACCTCGGCTCTCTCACCTCAGAAGCTCAGACCTGACACCTGGCTGGAGCACCAAGACCCTGTGAGCCACATGGTTCAGAAGAAAAAGGAGAGAAAAAAATAGAAAAAATTAAAAAAATAAAATAAAATAAAAGTTATTTAAAAAAATGAAAAATATATTAAAAGAAAAAGAAATGTAATTTAAAAAAAAAAGAAGAGAGCAGCCAAAGCAATAAACAAATCCAATGATAACAAGCACTAGAAAGTATACTGAAAAAAATAAAAAACAAAATAAAGGACAGATAGAATCCTAGGACAATTGGTAAAAGCAAACCTATACAGACAAAATTACTCAAAGAAGCATATACATACACACTCACAAATAGAGATAAAGAGGAAATATGTATATATATATATATATATATATATATTAAAAGGAAGAGAGCAACCAAGTCAATAAACAAATTTACCAATGATAATAATGTCTAAATACTAAACTAAGACAAACATAAAATCAGAAACAAATTAGATGCGGAAAGCAAACCCTAAGTCTACCGTTGCTCCCAAAGTCCACTGCCTCAATTTTGGGTTGATTTGTTGTCTATTCAGGTAGTCCATAGATGCAGGGTACATCAAGTTGAGTGGAGGTTTAATCCACTGCTCCTGAGGCTGCCCAGAGAAATTTCCCTTTCTCTTCTTTGTTCGCTCCTGGGTTCAGCTTTGGATTTGGCCCAGACTCTGCATGTAGGTCACCCTCTGGCATCTGTTCTTCACCCAGACAGGAGTGGGTTAAAGAGGCAGCTGATTGGAGGGATCACTCAGGCTGGGGGGGGGAGGGGTACGGAATGCGGGGTAAGCAGCAGATGTCAGCATGACGTTGCAACAGCCTGACGTGTGCCATGTGTTCTCCTGGGGAAGTTGTCCCTGGATCATTGGACCCTTGCTGTGGCAGGCTGCACAGGCTCCCAGGAGGGGAGGTGTGGACAGTGACCTGTGCTTGCACAGAGGCTTAGTGGTGGCTGCAGCATCAGCTTTAGTGTTTCATGTCCGTCTCTGGTGTCCATGATGGTAGCCGTGGCTTGTGCCCATCTCTGGAGCTCATTTAGCCACTGCTCTGCCTTCTGTGGGCAGATGGGGAAGGAATCCCCTCTCCTTGCACACCTTGAAACAATGGTCTCTTGCCTCTTAGGCAGTTCCAGACATTTTCCCAGACTCCTTCCTGTCTAACTTTGGCACACTATCCCCCTTCAGGCTGTGTTCACACAACCAACCCCAGTTCTCTCTGTGGGATCCGACCTCCAAAGCCCAAGCCTCAGCTCCCAGTCCCCACCCAACCTCGTGGGTGAGCAGACAAGACTCTCAGTCTGGTGAGTGCTGGTCAACATCTATCCTCTGTGCAGGAATCTCTCTGATTTGCCCTCTGTGCTGCTGTTGCTGTGCTCTCCTCTGTGTCTCTGAAGCTTTCCCCTTGCCCACTCCCTGTCCTCGTGAGTGAAGGGGTTTCCTAGTGTGTGTAAACTTTTCCTCCTTCACAGCTCCCTCCCAGAGGCGCAGGTCCTGTCCCTATTCTTTTGTCTCTGTTTTTTCTTTTTTCTTTTGCCCTACCCAGGTATGTGAGGAGTTTCTTGCCTTTTAGGAAGTCTAAGGTCTTCTTCTAGCATTCAGTATGTGTTCTGTAGGAGTTGTTCCACATGTAGATGTATTTGTGGGGAGGAATGTGATCACATCTTAATCCTTTACCATCTTGAAGGTCCCCTCTTGATTTGTTTTAAAATGTATTTATTTAACATTCATTTTTGAATTACAGAATTATACAGAACTGTACAGAATTATATGCTGGCAATTAGTTTTATCAGAAGGTGAAACCTCTTACTTTCCATCATTTCTATTGAAAGATCTTGTTTTTACCTTAATTTTTGTTCATTTGAAAATAATGTCTTTTTCACCTGGCTGTTTTAAATATTCTTTCTTTTGGGTTTTTCAAAAAATCAGTCTTATATTATATGTCTAGTTGTGCTTTTCTGTTGTTTTCTTATGTATTTGTTTTACTCTGGTTGATAGTTTCCTCAATAAGAACCTTAATATCTAGGTTAATTTTGGAATATTCACTATCTCTTTAAATATTGCTTTTGCCTGATTCTTCCTCTCCTCTCATTCTAAATTTTCAATTGTAAGTATACTAGAACTTCTCACTCTATTCTTTAGTTTTCTTATTCTCTCTTTTGTTTCTCTGTGAAGTTTTTTTTCATTCCACGCTACATTGTAGACATTTTCTTCTGACCTATGTTTCAATTCAATGGTTCTCTCTTCAGATGTGTATAATCTGTTTTGAAACCCAATCATTAAGTTCCTAGTTCTACAATTTCCACTTTTTCAATATTCCACTTTTCTTTTGAAAATTTCAAACATCCATTTTATTTCCTTAAAAATATTAAGCATCGTTTGTTAAAAATCCATTTCTGATAACTCCAATTTCTGACACCCTTATGGATTTGTTCTAGTTGTCATTTGTGTCCCTGGGTTTTCAATAACAGAGTCTTGTATTATTGAGTGTCTGGTTCTTTTTTTGTATTGGAGATTGGAAATTATGTTTGAAGAAAAATGTAAGGATAATGTGATGGTTTGGATAATGTTATATTCTTCAGGGAGAATTTACAATTTGGTCTTCTAGATGGGATAGATGTCCCCAGAAAACTCCGTTCATTTTCAACCACTGAAATGAGTTGAAGATGGGCTTCTTTCCCTAAGAGTGTTGCGCTATTGCTTGCTTGTTCACCCTTATTGCTGTGGTAATCCCTTTATAATCCTCTTCCAAACTGTGTGTAGGGGGGTTAGTCAGCCCTCCCCTCTCCTTGGCAGATATTAGGCTTAAAGTTTTATTCTCCTAACCCTGTAGAAATAGCAACAACTCTGCTTACCATCTCTCATTCTACTTCTAGGTTAGCAGAGGGAGGAAAATTAAGTTACTTCAAATGTGAAGCTCAAAATTTTGGTATTGCTTCTCAATTCTTGGTCCCACAATTCTTCACTAAGTTTTTTATCTTATACCTTAAAACTCTTTCAGTCTCTCCTTGCCCCCTGCCACCCACACCTCTTGTTTTCCTGGTTTTATACTTGTCAATTTTAGGATTAGTTTGCATTTCCTTTTCTGAAGTTACTGAAACTGATAATTCTATATTTACATGAAAATAATGTTCACCTTTAGGACATGGATTTATATAACATCCTGGTATTTTTCAGGTTTATATTAATTAAAAAATTGCTTAAATTTAACAATTAAATAAAACTCCTAGGTAACTAAGTAGATTCACAAGAAATAATAATAATAGCTAATAGCTCTTGTTCAGTTATGCCAAACCCTCTTATAAGATCTTAAGAAATAAATTCTTGAATATTCTTACCTAACTTGTTAGTTATATTCTGTTATTATTCTCATTTTACTGATGAAAACTGTAGCCCAGAGAAGTAGTACTAGCATTTGAATCCAATATTTTGGTCCCCAAGTTGTCATATACTGGGATATACTCACAATTTCTGAAAATTATTGATATAAACATGGATGCACAGTTGCATGTTACACACACACAGCACATAAACCGCTGTAGTTAAACTCTTGTAGAGAGGCAGACTATCTAGCAATGGCACAAATCTCTTTTGATCAGACCAAAGTCAGTTCCTCTAATTTCTTCATTGATGGAAAGAGCTGAACTAATAATAGTCACTAACTCCTAACTCTCTCCCCTTAAGTGACACCTTATTGAAGTTCATTTACATACACTACTTCTGTCATGATACTCTCTTGGCACCTGGGTTACATGACTCTCCCTTAAAATTATCAGAATATGAGTTTCTTTGTGAAAAAAATGTTATTTTTCTTTTTTTCCCCCATAACACATCAGAGGCAAGCTTACATTTTTCAAAAGGAATTTTACTAAATACATAGGAAGAACAAAAATGGATGAATAATGTACAAGATACATTAAAAACTGCACTGGCTTAGGAAAAAAAAAAAACAAAAAACAGTTCTCTGATCCTGTAACATTTAAGTAGCTTACCAGGCAAAAAGCTCCTGTTCTTTTCCCAGGAATGTTATGCTCCAGCCTCAAATGGCTGGCAATTTACTTGGCTACAGGCTCTTTTGCCTCCGTGGTTTTCTTCATAGGGTGAACACCATCTTTTCTGCAGGGAGCTGGTCAATTGCCCAACATGTTCTCTCCATAATAACTGCAAAAATAAAATATTCCAAACCTGCTGCTGACCTAGGATGCTCCCACTCAGTTCTACTTTCTTTGTGATTGGCAGGCCTACAGCCTTCATGAAGGGAGTCACACATAGACAGCAGTAAGAGGCTTAGTCTCCCACGGTTTTCCAAGTGGGTAGTGGGGAATGGGCAATAATGAGGTAGTTGACTCTGAATCTATATCTCAGCTTCCCAGCTCCTGGAGAGCAAACACCAATTCATTAAAAATCACTAGTTCCTGAGGAGCTGATATAACCTAATTAATTTCATGAAAGACTAATTTATAAGCCTTAATGGCAATTGTATAATTTTCACTGAGAAAAATAACTATGTGATCAAAATGACCATACTGCCATGCTGTTCTCATCAGCAATACATTCAAAAATCATCACCAAAAGAGTGACACCTCTTCACCATGTCCTCAGATTTTCAGGATATACACAGTTTGAAGCTTCTGACCTCCACGTATGTACGAAATCAATATACGCTTAACCATTCCGAGACATTCATTATACCATTCTATAGAACTAACAATTATAATGCATGATCACATTTACACTATTTCTATTTCCTTTCTAATAAAAAACATTATGAAGTCTCTAATTGATTTTTAGGAAACCATATATACCTGTTTTTTTTTTTTTTAATTACCAGTATCATAGAAAGGATAGCCACTGATTTAACTATTACAAATATATTCCAGACTGCTGGCTGGTATAGAAGAATTAGAGACATTTGTCAATTATCCAACTAATTATCTCAATGTATGATAGCCAAACCAAATAACCTCAGTCCCCCAGTGAACATTCTGAACTGAATAGTCTAGATAACTATGCATGCATATTCAATACAAATTTTGAGGATATAAACATTTCTGTATTTGCTTCATTAATTCGTTAACGAATATACCTCCAATGTGTTCATCCTGGGCTTCCAGAATAATGATCGCAATAAAAAATCATAAGAGCTGGCATTTATTGACTGCTTAATATGAGCCAGGCAGTGTGATAAGTGCTTTCTATGCACTCTCTTTTAATTTTACAAGTCTATGAGGTAGGCACTAGCATACCTGGTGTAAAATGGAGCCTGCCTTCCCAAATAGCTCTTTAATTTTACCTCTGTAAACAGCTTCAAACATATATTACTCACATAAAATTCCCTGTGTGTAATACGTAGATGTGTTCTTTTATACACAGTGTTTTTCCTTTTTCTCAAAAGAAAATAAGTTTTCTTTTAGTCATCTTTTTGGCATTTTTTCTGATTCTCATATCCTTTCATTTACTCTGATTGCTATCTTGAGTACAATGCCTGTCCCTGATGTTGAGTGATGCTGAAAATCATGAATATATACATGCTATTTAGAATGTTATATAAAATTTTACTCCTTTATATTTCACAGAAATTGCCATTTCTGTTAGCATTAAGAAATAAAACACCAAGTTATGTATAATAATGTCTAGTTGTAATGGATTCTTCATACCTGGATAGATAAAGGTTTGGGGCACATAGAATGTTTGGCAGGCAGTGGTTACTTGTTTAATTGGTTTCAACTTTTGGCTAGGAATGAACCACTGAGGAATACAATTTCCCTACAAGTTAAAAGATACCTAAGCACAGAGAATCCCAATTTATTAAAATTGATGAGTAACAGATAGCTGTTAAATGCTCAAACACGTTGTTAACAGGACATTTTTAAAAATGATGTGCTGGAAGTGGCATGCCTGCTTCAGCCTGCTGAAAAGTGGTTACCTTTAAGGTGTTCCTTAGTTTAATGGAAAGTCATAAAATATTGGAAAATACACAGAGTTTAAAGTAAGACAACCCTGAATTCAAGTCCCAGTTTTAATGATTATTGGCTTTGGGGAAACGTATTTAACTGTTCTAATTGCAAAATTAAGATAATAATGCATCTAACCTCTGCTTAACATCCTTAATCTGTTTCAGAGAAACAGTGTTTGCTGCTAGTATATTCATGGGGAACACTTTTTCTTTCTTTCTTGGGTACTGCATTGCTTGATCTCTCTCTCTCAAAGTTCATCCTAAGTAAATTGTTTTTACAGAAGCAAGTAATAAAATTAATTGTATAACAGAAACAAAATGTATTAGATTCTCACCTTGGTTGAGGAAGCAGAAGGAAGAGTAGGGCTGGAGGAAGTCCATCAGTAGTATTATTAAGGACATCACATTCCAAAGACCGTGAAATTTTGTTTCCATTTAGTGTTACTATTATTCAGGTGAACAGGTAGATACCTTGGTACAAATACTGATACTATGAATTCTTAGCTAAATCTGTAAGTAGGTGAAAAAAATAAAGGGATGACAGACCTAAGAACTGGGAAACTTGGGGACTTCTCTGGTGGTCCAGAGGTTAAGACTCCACGCTTCCACTGCAGCACTGCATGAGTCATGGGTTCTATTCCTGGTTTAAAAAAAAAAAAATTGCGAAACTTAAATTTGTCAAAACTATCAAAATAATATACTCCAAAGAGAATTGTTATGGAATTCTAAGTCAAATGAGTAAAATAACTACAAATGCACAGACTCACTTTCTATTCAGTGAAAGCTAAATCAATGAAATCCAATTATATATTAGCTAGATTATTTTTAATGCCCCCAGCAGTCATTTGATTACTAGGGACTGTTGATTTTACTACTACATCATATCTCAATATTTACATCTTATTCTCATGTTAAACTGACTACACAGTATCTTTAATGTTTCTGGCTTGAGGTGAGAAGGAAGGGATTAAGATATTTTCATTCTCAGGAAGTATATTCAAGGAGCACTGAGGAGTCAATGTTTTGTTGCAGAATGAAAGAGTGGAAGTTTGAAGATAGGAAAAAAATATGTGATATTAAGGGTGCAGTTCAACACGGGGGTAAGAAGTATGGCATGTAGGGGGTCATGCAAATGTGGGAAGTGGTTTTTGACCACTTATAAATACAGTGTCTCATAGATAAATATGTAGAAGACAATGCTGAGATTTCCTATTAGTGATTTACATCTTTATATTGTGACCATTTAAACATCTTGGCATAAATGCCCTTATACAATGTATCTCCATAATTTTGTGGGTTTTGGAACTTATTTCTTTCACATCAAGAAGATTGCCAGGGGTCCACCAAGAAAGTATTTCATTCTCCATGGGAATATTGCTGGAAATGCCACGGAATTCAAATCTTGTTTAATTGACAAGGGAAAGAGGCCATTTAATAGGTACAAAAACAAACCTTTCAGGTAAAACATGGAACCAAGTGAAATAACTAAAATTTTAAATAGGATGATATTTCCCAGTATCATAATATTTTTCTTTTTTTTTTTAACATCTGGATCTAAATTTACCTCACTCAGGTTAAAACCATGCAAATGTTGAATGCAAAGATTTATTTTTACAGTAAGTCGAAGTCTGATATATAACTGAAAAAATAAACGTATATATGCTTTAGCCTCTTTCTGGAACAAATTCAATTGGCTTCTAGCTTGAAACAATAATTTTTGGATTATAAAACCAAAAAGTTTATGAGACACTAGGTCTCTATAGCCCCAATTTTGAGGGTATGGAAAGATGAAAAAGGGAAAAATAATAACCATATTATTGCTTTTTCCTATTTACCCATTATACAAGTATTTGTTGAGGATCTAAAATACACCAGATTCTGTGTTAGGTGAGCAGTAGTGATTAAAACAATGAACAAGACAGTTACTGTCATGGTATTATAATTTTTTGTCTGATTAAAGTATCAAGATATAATGAGAATAAATTATAAGGTATTAAAAAACTGGGGAAGAAAGAACACGTAATTTCTTCTAATAATGATAAAGAGACAATTAAAATTTTCGGTAAAACAGAAGTAAAATAATTTGTGTAGTCTGAATATGAAGCAAACTGTAACATTGATTTCAAAATATTAGGGAATTGAGATAGCATTTGTCACATAGTAGGTGCTCAATAACTATTTGAGGAATGAAAGAATTAATTCGTACAATAAAAATGTACTTGAGTAGCACAGGAATTATAAAATTAGAACAATAAGAAACAATATGTACCCAAACATATGGTAATTGGTTCTGCAGTAACAATATTTACTTAGTAAAAGCAATACAGATATTTTTCAATAAAAAAAAAACTTTTGAATAAATCTTCACAAACAGTATGGAAGAGGAATTTCAGTTACTGAACAGAATGCACAGGTGATCTGTTTTGTAAATATTATACTTTTTAGACAGAAACTCAATTTCTGTCCTAACTACTTGCTATGTGTATGTAAATGCATACTTGACAGATACTTAGAATTGGAAGTAGATAGAACAAAGAACTGTAAGAAATGAAGCAACATTGTAATATTCAGCTTACAAAGCTCTTAATGATTACTGTTCAACATTTATAGACATAGGAAATAGACCAAATAATAGATTATTAAAACTTATAAAATTAATTTATAGAACTAACCTAAATATAAAGTTTTTGTTAAAAATTCACTCTATATTTGATGAATATTTTATCAAGGAGATGTATTGATTTTAAAATATATATTTAAATAAATGTAATAAAATAAAGATACATTGTAGAAACTTCAGAAAATATAGAATGTACAGAAAAAGATTTAAAAATCACTTTGCAATCCAATAAATCAAAGATTACTGTTGTAACTTTTGACTTTCTTTTCTAGTAGTTAAATATATGAATATATTTTGGTTTCCCAAACTTGTAATGACACTTGGATAGTATTTTTCTCAGCATAAAAATTACATCAAATATTACCTCAAAATATTTCCCTCCTCTGCTGATGTTTTGAGTTTTAATGACAATTTAATATTAGTTTATAGTATGGATAAATATATTTTAACTATTACTCTTTTGAACACTGAGACTTTGGAGCAATGATTACTTTATCATTCATTTCACAGAAGTCAGCTTACTGGTGTCCATGGTTATTTTGTTTAGTTAAAATTACACAAATAATTTTAACTAAAATTAAAATTTTAGTATATGTAAGTAAGAGATACTTACATATACAGTAATTTATGGCAGAGAAAGCCCTCCCAATGTAATGGGAATAGCATGGCTTGAATTCTTGCCAAAATTTTCTCTAACCACCTGGAAGACTCAATTTCTTTAAATATATGTCATTCAACACACACAGACACACACAAACACAAATACGCACACATTTAAGAAACCACCTAGTAATGAAGACTTCCACAATGACTTTGGCCCAAATAAATTAGTTTAAATAGTTATTGAATAGCTACACTATTCTTTCAAGATACTAGATTATTACATGTGATATTTCAGTATCAGGGGAAATTTAAACATTGCATGGACAGACAGTACACTTCCCACATGAGGGGGTTATATTCCCACACCCAACCATCGTGTCTTTTTGAAAACTGTGACACATAAATTCCACTCATGTTGGATTATACTATTACAATTTATCATCAGATATTCTTTTGTTTGGGTACTTAAGTCATAGCCCTCACAGACAATGTTATGGTTTATATAACTTACTTTTCTCACGGATCCCTCCAACAATGTCTATCTTAGTCTGGGATACAAAGGAAATAATTCAAAAACACTGGTGGCTTCAACATTACATGTTTTGCAATGAATAGGGAACGGTAGTTTCACAGCAGAGGCAGGAATGCCTACCTCTTTTACCCGTTCCATTACTTTCTAAAGTATTCAAGTGGTTTAAGTGTTTGGTTTAAAAACATGTGAAAATGGAGTAAAACTCTGCAATATTAGAGAAGTATCCGGTTTTACAGTTAATCAAAAGGTCAGGGAGCCTTTTGTATTATACAAGTCTCATCAGGGTAGTTCATTAACACAATTAGACAAAATGCATTTTCAGTTTCAGCCCTCTATTCATTTTAAGGCATTTTCTGCCTTGCTTAATCAAATTTAACATGGGAGATTTTTCTGGCTACATAATCAACATGTAAATTAAAATGCACAGGGATCTCCAAAGAATAAAAAATTAATTATGTAATCGTTTTTTCCCTCTGTGTATTGGGTTGAGAATGTTTAATTAAAAAGAGAAAAAAATGAAAGTGAATATATCTTTAACATTTGTTTATTTCTCTTGTATGAAAATGTGACTATAATTAATGTTAAAATGACAACATGGAATATTGAACTTTCTGCCCAATCTTAATAATAGGAATTTTGACTAATCAAAGGTTGTAATTTTAACTGGAAAACTTAATTGGTGGTGACACAATGTGTTTTCACAAATATGGAAGATAGTTTTAAATGATATTTTCTTTTCCTATAAAAGTGGCCATGCACTTATTAAGCGGTTTGCCTTTGTGAAAACTGAAAATATTGCTGAGGACCAAAGAGACAGACTGAGAATTCATTTGACATTTTATTTTAAAATTTCAGGAACAGTTCATTTGGACTTTAATTTGCCATCCATTGAAGTTTATACAAAGTGTGGCTATTGATTCTCTATCTATGCAATTTCCATCTGCACAGATTATTGTAGATAAATTAATTTTCTAGCCTGATTTTTTTTTACTTTATATTTTTTGTATATTCTCAAAAATGTTAAAATGTTGAGTTCACACAAATGTTAGTAATCTCTGTTCCCTTTTTAGTTTGCATAATCTTGCATAATGAGAAGCTCTTAGGTCATTTATTTCCCTCTTGAGTGTGACTGCTGTGATTTAAATCAGTGAAAATTCACTTAATATTGTGTTCAGTTATTCACTTAGTGATGGAATCAGTTATCCTTTACTCTTAGAGATAATGTTCTTAACTTCAGAAGTGCCAACTGGTAAGAATGACCCACTAACATATTTTATCCAACTTTTTAAAAACAAGTTTTACTGGCGTTTCAGAAATATTTTCTGAAGATCCCTAGGGTTTTGTACTATATCAATGCACTTTGCACTACATCTCAGAAGAATAAGATATGTATAATGTATTTACATGTGGAAAGTTTACTTTTTTACATGCCATATGTATTTTGACAATGGAACATTCTAAGTGCTCTTCAATACTAGCAAATCAGGGCCCCACGTAAGATTCATTCAATGACCACTTAAAAATTTCGTGTGATTGTTGTTCTGGGCAAAAATGTATAAACATAAATGAGAAGTGATCTTGCCCTTGAATAACTTACAATTAAGAGAGAGAGATAAAATCAGACTACCACAAGGGGTTGCCTTTTGGGATGGTGGAGACTGAAAAAGCCTCAGATCTTTTTGAAATTCAGTAATATTGGTTACCAGGGGAAAATATTAACATAATGAGATGAAAATTTTAGGCCACGATGTTCCTAAAAGGTAAAATGACCCAACTACATAGTTAAAATGCATATATGTGTTCGTATTCCCCTATATATATACATATATATATATAATTATACTTTGTGTTTAATTCGTATAAGAACAAATTCTAGCTGTAGATGTTCTTAAAAGATAACATAGAACAATTATGTAACTATATATATATATATATATATATATAAAACCAATAACAGACGTATGATCTATATATGATTTTCATTTCCACTATACGGATAATAAAGCAGAAGTACAAACAGTTAAGTTACTTGCACAGGTCATATACCTACTAAATGGGAGAGCTGGGATTTGAACCCCAGTAGTCTGGAAATAAGTGGAAGAGTTTTATGCGACAGACTAGGGAAATCAAACCCTCTCTTGCAGTAGAAGGACACCATTAACTACTTCCAAGCAAAGGTGTGATAAGCACCAATGGGTAGTTCAGAACTTAAGGGCAACTGTGCTATAGAAAGATGGATTTTTTCAGTCCTGTAAATATATAATATACACACAAGACCTCATTTAAATATAGTTTAATTGTTTTTACTTAGGGAGTAGTCTTTGGAGTAGGAAATCAATTTTTATTAAAAAGCATCCAAAAAGAAAAAGACTAAACAGGAAACAGCTTTGAAATGACATTTGGTTTTGGCAGACTAAAACAAGCCACTGTGAATGTTTCTGAAAGAATGTAAGCAGACAAGCAAATGCCCTAGACAGTATTGTGAAATTTCAGGTTAATGTTGAAGTATCGTGGCTTTTTGTTGTTGTTCATCATTTGTACTTATAAATATTCATGAACTTCTTCAGCTGCACACAGAACTAGCAGGCACCATGGAAGACTACTTTGTACTGGTTGGTGATTGACCAAGTTGAAAAGTGCTAGACTAGAGAGACCAGGCATTTCTCAATGGGCTGTTTGCACAGTCCATGTTGTCAGATATATCTATATAATACATCGACTAGAAGGAACCTTCCTTTTGTTCTTTTCATTTTTAACAATTAGTTTTGGAGAAGGGAGGGTGCTGTCAGATGGTAAACTGGACCTTTAAAATTTCAGATCCACCGTCTAAGGAGTAAATTACTGAAACTTTCCAATTGTACAGGAATCATATAAAAGCCATGGCTTTGTATTATTTACCCAAGTAAACAACATTCTTTAGAAGAAAACAGGCAGTTTTACTAATAAAAAATGTAAATTCCAGCTTCATGTGTTATTCATGAATGCTCTGATATCACAATTGTTATTTTCAAGTGTTTAGCTACTGTGAAAAGGATCTTCAGCAATGATGTTGGAGGTTGACTGCTGAATGTCAGAAATAATGATCTAGCTGCACTGTAATCTTTGCTAAATGAGGTCTATTATGTGTCATATTTAGAAGAATATTTGTGTTGTTGAATGATTTTAAACTAATTATCTAGTGCAGCTTATATTTCATAAAATATAATAATAACCATGCAAAAGTTTACTGTTAATGCTAAGTCCAATTTTATACATCATATTTGAGAAGTAATAGTATTGACATATTTATCAGAATCCAAATATATTGTTATTGGAATATGGGCACAACATATAAATGTTTTCTTTGCTTTCAGAAGAACTCAATTCCGATTCACTAGTAATAGCATTTATTTTATACTGTTACAATGACTATATTATTTTCATATGAAAAACTTAAGTGTAAACACTGTGAAGTAGCAAGGGTTTCTTTAGAGTTTCTTGGCTACTCCATTACCTCTCTCTGCCAGGCCAACTGTCTATTACGTTGTAATCAATTCGCAGATGTGGGTTCAGCAAATAAGATATCAGCTTGTGCTAAGCCTTCATAAAAACATTATATTTGCTTAACATTGTTTAACATGATGGGTATATGTATTAAAATAAAGATTATTTTATTTGTAGTAAAAATAAACCCATTATATTGTCCTCATACTTTTTGAGATTTCAAAACATTTAATATTTACTGCTTTCTTGATTGTTTGGCTTTTAAAAATGGTAAGACAATGAAGGAAGGAATTTAAGTGTTAAAACATGCTTATCTTGAAAAAGGGAACATATTTGGGTGTGCTAATTTTCTTTTTCTATTACCTTCCTACAAAGCTAGGAAGGTAATAGAAAAAGAATGTGGTAAAATTAATGTGGTATTGGGCTTCCCTGGTGGCGCAGTGGTTGAGAGTCTGCCTGCCGATGCAGGGGACACGGGTTCGTGCCCCGGTCTGGGAAGATCCCACGTGCCGCGGAGCTGCTGGGCCCATGAGCCATGGCCGCTGAGCCTGCGCGTCCAGAGCCTGTGCTCCGCAACGGGAGAGGCCACAGCAGTGAGAGGCCCGGGTACCGCAAAAAAAAAAAAAAAAAAAAAAT
>NW_021703777.1:80345958-80424987 GCF_005190385.1 Monodon monoceros | reverse complement strand
GTATTAATCGAAGGTAATAGAAAAAGAATGTGGTAAAAAATATAGTGGTATTAATCAAGGAAAAAAGAGTGTCAGTTGAGGGCAAAAAATGATGTTATAGTTGTACTATGAGAACTGGTGAGGTATGATATGAGAAAGATGTAAATGCTTTGGCTTGGATTTATCCAAATTGAAATTGTAAACTAATGATGATAAAAAGAAGGCTGCTCAGTTCAAGGAGCATTTCCTTCATTCCAGGAAGTGTCTTTGATGCAATGGAAGTGTCACCCTGTCATCTTCTCTTGCTAGAGTCTCTGCTGCCTCTTTGGAAAATGTCTTTCAACTTCTGAGAATCTGAAAGTTATACTATAAGTAATCACACCATGGCAGTGTTACCCCATTCTTTCTTTCCACTTAAGGAACCATGACAATACTTGAAGAAACTTCAATATTGACAGTGTCAAACAAGAGAAAGGCAATGTCCACGACAAGGACTCCATCTCTAGATACATGCAAATACTCCCAGTGATACTTGATTGGCAGGGATGGACAGTGAGAAACACCACATGTACGCAGAACTGGGGAGAGGGACACTTACTTGGCATTACACATTATCCAGTGAACTACTGTGGCTGTTCTACTTGTGTTTAGAGACTCACAAATTTTCTTTTTCATGATACCATCAGTTTTAGTCTTCTAAACTATGAACAGAGATAAATGGATACTGGTAAGTGAGAGAGAGAAAAAGAGAGAGAGGGAGAAGACAGAAATATAAAAAAGAGACAAAAGGAGAAAGACATACATACAGACAGACATAGGCGCTGATTGAAAGGGTCTGTGTTTGTGTATGTGGTGGGTGGTTAAAGGGAAGTTGGAATCCATAAAAAGGAAGGAAATGTGTCATTTACTTCAGTAATACCTTAACACAGTTACTGGATTAACCAAAGTTTTCACTTTCCAATAGATCATTTTGATATGGGAGAGGGTATCATAAGAAGCTTATTAATAAAAGCAAAGAGAACAAGAAGATGGTACATATTTAAGGTTCAGGCAATACTGAAATTATACCCATTGCCAGATGTATACACATTCAACAAATTAATGCAACAGTGCAGTTCTGGGACCAAGTTATCCACTTTGCATTATTCCATGGATTATGACTATATACACTGTATTTTTTCATTTTGGAAAAAAGCACAAATATCATCACCCCAGTAAACCACATATTGCCCCAACACACAAACACAAACACACACACAAGTATTGAGTTTTCGTATTTACCTGCTACAATCAAGACTACTCAATAATGCCCCTTAGTACTTCTCTGACAACTTTCGATTTCTAATCTGCATTTAATATGAAAAAAATAGTCTATTTAAAATTCAAATTAGGTTTATCTATATATTCTATAAGGACAAAATATATATTTGTTGATCCATGAATAAATGCCCAACATAAGCATCATAAATAAAATCTAGATATTCATGTAATCTAGTTAGTTACAACTGTCACTCAATAATAGAAAAGGGACATGGTGAAATCCATAATTCTAGGAATCTTTTTCTAACACAGGGTCTATGTAGGGACATGCAAATACAGTATTCTTACCAATTATTCTTTAAAAATTTATGGTAATAAACAATCATCACTTAACCCTAAGACATCAGCTTTCTATCCACAAAATAACAAACTCATTGCCCCAAACAGTGAAGTAATGTATTTACCTGTATTTACATATAGGCCTTGAGACAACAGACAGTTGATTTGACTGAATTCTTCATTTTCAATCACATGGTTTGTGTCCTGGAAAAAAAAAAGAAATCCTAAAATTACTCTTTAGATTATGTAATAACATAACCAAAATGAGTTTTTAGATGCTTAATTTGTTATTTGTTATATAAGACAACTAATTTATATCTGAAGATGATAATTATAAAAATAGTTTTTACTAAGCTTTTAATGCTGAGTGAAACCTAACTCTTAGGAAAATATCAGAACAAAATTTTCAAATGTCTTCCAGCTTTGTATATTTTGGAAATAGCAGAGCTTCTACCCAATAGTCTGTGATAAGCTACATGAGAAAAGAATCTAAAAAAAAAAAGAATACATGTATATGTATAACTGAATCACTTTGCTGTACACCTGAAATTAACACAACGTTGTAAATCAACTATACTCCAATAAAATTAAAATGTTAAAAAAAGAAATATCAGAGCTTGACTGATTAAAGCTGAAATGTAGAGAAGTGAAATTTTATCCTATTTTGCCCTTGTATTCACTCCTTTAGATTATTTCCCATAGATGTAATATTGTAACTTATATATTTAAAGTAAAACTTGCCACATTCACAACTATTCTTGTTATGATTAAATTACAATAAATAATAAACTTATTCTGGCAATATTTTAAGGGTACTGTTAATAATGGAATATGTTAAAATCAAGGGATAAGACATACTTTTCTCTAGTGAATGGATCAGAACTAAGAATAAGACTCATTTTTTTTCTCAATAAAAAAGTGCATGGGCTCAGAGGATCACGTATAAAATTTACAGTTAAAAAAACATTGCCTATCTGGAAAATGCATGTGACTAATAAAAGGAGAAATTTAATATAACAACTATCCAAGTTTATGTAGAGAAGAATACATGTAAGTTTGTCAGAAATTTCTGTTAAAAGGTCAAAGTTCTGAAGTGCTTTTCATCTAGCTCTAGAAAGCATATGATGACTGCATCAAAGAGTGAATACACTGGTCCACATTTATGGAAAGTAAAGTTAGCTATATTCAATAGCACGCTATTAAAACAGGAGCATGTTCACACATGCATACCTGTACCCACACTCACACCATAGCATTAAATTTAAGAGTTGGTAGTTTGCTAATTCAATTCAGGCAATTCAAACACATGTTGGGCATCCACTATATACCAGAAATTCTTCTATGTCCCAGAAATACATAGGTCTAAATAATTCTCCCTTCCCTGAAGTGACTCCCATTGGAGTCAGAAAGAAAGGCTAATAAAACCAACTACTATATAATCTAATGATGTTTTGAGTAGAATTAAGTACAAACTGTTGTGGGAACACAGGAGCATGAGCAATTAATTCTGCCTGGTCCTTGTCTTCACTCTTAAGTGTATCAGTTCTTAGTTTACATTTTGCAGATCACAATATCAGCATAATGTCAAAAAGTTTCACTTTCTTACTTAATAACTCTTGAAATAATTTGCCTGTGAATTCATTGACATCCCTATTCCTTGGTTCCTCTACTGTTCTCTTAACAACTCTATTCCATCTTCACAATGTTCTCTAAAAAGATCACTACCTCAATAACCCCTTTCTCGTTATTGATTCTTTGCATTATTTTCACAGGAATTACATGGGAAAAATCTTACTCTGGCTTCGTCAAACTGTTTAATTTGTTGTCTGGAGACAATGAGTACTACCAAAGAAACAGACTAGTACAGCAGTAAATCCCAGATCAGTAAGTGTAGTCCTCTGTATAAACCTCACTATTTTATCCATTCCAATAACTTCAATTGTTGTACACATGTTTATAATTCTCAAAGCTGTGTTTCCAAAAGAGATTGAGTAATTTATCAACTAATTGATGAATTTTGTCTTTTGGTTACCTACTGGACATCTCTACTTTGATCTTCCATGGCCCCTTCATAGTAACATATTTAAAACATGTATCATCCTTTATCTAACTGACTTATCAAATGTCAGCAGTCAGGTCAGTAAAGCCAGTAGTGCCAGCACGATTACTGACTACTTAGATTTTTATTTACAGTAAAGCTTTTATAAAACAGCAAATTTGAATATGCTAACTCTAAAGGCTCAAGTTCCAAGCCGAAAATTCCCATATTGGAAAAAAATTCCATATAAAACAAAGGTAGTTTTTATTTACAATTCAGTGAATATTTACCTTTAAAATTTTTAAGATCCTCTTATTTGGGTCCCTAGAAAGTTCAAATTCAAATAGCATTAAAGAAACATTCTTTAGATTAGGGCTACTCCACCAATCAAATGGTTACCCATCAATTAGCAGATGAAACAGGAAAAATTTCAGTTGACTAGACTGAGATATCTTGGTCTTTGCGTGGTAGTGATTTGAAAATGACAGCTAGTAGTTAATTTTCTGATTTGACATTATTTAAAATAAAATTCTGAATTCATCCAAACCATGTGTAGGAGTCTGAGTTGTGTGAATATACAGTAATTAACAAGAATCACAAACATCTGTTCCAACTGGTGAACTGATACAAGTTTGAAAAGCAACTGGAAACAAAATGTTGATGGATTGTGGTCATTATCCTCATGCTGATTAATCTTATTCATCAGTCTGTAGAATATTAGGTCACTCAAAAACATAATCTATTAATAGTGACATAAAAAACATAATTGTATACATTTTCAAAAACTTCTGTGTTTTCTTACTTTCTCTGAAACTGCATTGGGAATTAGCGTGCTTAATTTACTGCACTGGTTGAGTGAAGTCACTTCATATAATATACAAGGTAATAGAAATTCTGTGGATGTAACAAAAATGAGAATCCTCATTTCAGGAAAATTGCATTGCTATCACCACAGGAAAAAATTCATGTCAATATTTATGTCTTATTGAGTTGTCTGGACTTAATAATAATGTGCAAAGATGATAGAAGAGACATTCTTTTAACTTTGCCTTTGAAAAATATTTTCTGTCATTATTTACAGAAAAGACCTATTGTTTAACATTATACTTGTAGTGCAGTTTTTGTCTTGGCCCTATCCAAATTAAATAGCAGCTTAGCCCCGGTAGTAGAGTTTATGCATAATTTATTATGTGTATTACCATGTGAGAAAAGATGTGCTTTAGAAAAATCTAATAATGTGTTTAGGTTGAGGGTTCTTTAAGGCAAAACCACAATTTTTCAAAACTTAATAGGTGGCCAGGATAAATGCAGTTTGAACCATCATTGGTAAAGTATCAGGTGCTTTATGTAAGCAATGAGAAAACTTTCTAATTCAGCCAAAACCAAAGCCACAAGTGAGTTATAAAGGTCTTAGCTCTCAAATGAAATCAATTACAACATACCTACAAACACATGTTACGCATTTAGTTTATCCCAGAGAAACAACAAAAAAGGTTTTATTTTCCTTCATAATGTCTAGTGGGAAATTGTTTATTTGTTCTGGCTTCATTGCTTATCGGCTGTTTGTAATCTTTCAATTAATCTGAAAATTGCTGTGCAAAGCTCTTTCTACACTACTCCCTGTATGCTTTGCATAAATATTAAATTTGAAAACATCATAAAATTCTATATGTTACTATTTTGCCCATCCTTGAGTTTACTTTCAAGTTTAAAGGATCTATTATTCAGTGGTTTTTAGGAAGTAGGTGAAATATTTCAATTTTTTTCCAGTAAACAATCCACATAGCTTCTATAATACTTGACTCAAAATGCAAATATCAAACCAAACCAACCAACCAACAAACAAAAAATAAAACATAAAATAACCTCTGAAAAATAATAGTCCCAAATAAAATATTAACTTATATTAAAAACTCTACAGGATATCATGAAGGTAAACTGTTTAAAGACAGGCATTTTCAAATGTTTTATTCACTGCTGTATCTTGAGGGCCTAGAACAGTTCCAGGTACATCTTAGATAACAACAATTTTTTTAAAAAGACCGAATAAGTGTCTAAATCATGTGAATAAACTACTTTTTAATTTAAATGAGATTGTGAATTATTTCTACTTTCGGTAAAATGCATTTGATAGTAATAATTAGCTGCCTGAAATCACTCCTCCAAAAGGGTAAAAATCTGAGCAGAAAAAAAACAAATAACATCTATAGTATGTACAATAGTTTGAAATTCTGTTGGTTACTAAAATAGGGAAGGAGATCAGAATTAGTATGTTCTCCTGGGGATTATAGTGTCCTCAAGGACTCAACAGAGTTTAAAGAAAATTCTTCAGACTATCACATGAATAAAAAATACTGGAATCATTTTTTAAGTGCTTGATTAACCCAGGTATTTAACATAGGAAAGAAAATCCAAGTAATAAATAGTTATAAATGTGACTACAGGAAAGCAATCATCAAAAGGTGGTGAGAAACTCTGAACTGTATTTGTGTAGATCATAAAGTCTTAGAATTGGAATTAAACAGGAAGTTAGAGGTCATTTACTCTAATCTCTTCAGAAATAATTCTTTCTTCAGTTACAATATACACAATTACAGTACATTTTCATTTATCTGGGTTCTGAGTTACTAGAAAGCTCACCTCACTAATTTATTTTCCCACTTGACTTTCATGAGAAAGAAAGAAATTATAATAATAGGAAAAATAATTAATACACCTAAAGATGACTCTGGGGTACTTCAAGACCATGAAGTGTCTTTTCTGTCATCAGGAAAAGATACAATTATCTTCAGTATCATTTTAGTGCTAACTCTTTGACTTTATACCCAGGTGTGGAAACTCTACCTTATATGGATATTCTGCACTGTAGGATTTGCCATGGAATATGTGAGTGTTAAATAAATAGAGCAAGAACCAAGACTCAAATGATGCTGAAGAAAGAGAAGAGAGGCACCACAGAGAAGACAGTAAGCAGAAAGACTATAAATTGTGAGGAATCTAGAGAGAAACACAAAGAGAAAGAAAAATTAAAAATTGAAAAACCAGGTATGGTAAGAGATAGATGGGACTGGAAAATTCCTGATTCTGGGGGTAAAATATAATGTTACTCTTATCTCAGACTCTCTTCCCATTTTCTGAAAGAATGTTATTCAACTACTAAGACACTTTCTTCCTAATGTTTCCTTACAACACACCCCAGTCACCAAGGTAACCTTAAAAGGGTCTCTGTTGCTCACAGCCTTACCCTCCTAATAAAAGTATGCCAGCTAGGACAGAATTCTCAGATAACATCTCTTGGCCTGATAATTACAACATCCATAACATGTGAAATGATAGCTTTTGATTCAATTACTTGTCATAGGAGTGCCTCTATGACCCCAAAATTCTTTTAAAAATGCTCATAATGTTTCTGTTCTCTTCAAAGTACTAAAAGGTTTGAACATTTTAATGAGTGAGGTAATGAACCTTACTCATTTCTCCTTTTCCCATCCTTTTTCTTCTTTTCACCTGTGCTTGCCTCATCCACCTCCCAACCCTGCCTGCTTATCCTCACGTTCTTCACGTTCATCTTTTTCTCCTTGGCCTTCTCTTTGCCAAATCTCTGCCTTCCTTCCCTTCTTCTTCTTTCTGAATTTATAAGTTGTTTAAATACAGTGCTAAAGTATATACTTGAATAAGCTGTGCCAGCATGTTAAATGCTAGTTACAGAGGCTCCCCGTGTGTCACAATAATTATTCAGTACATGCAGTTAAGACATTCTTAAACAGTAATCATTATTACTTGCTAAGAACAGGTAAAGCTATTAAGAGGGTCTCAAACTCATCTGAGCAATAACAGAGTTTGTAGTACAATTTATGAGGTTTCAAATCCCAAATCCTCACTTTGAGAAAAGAGCCTTTTGGGTGGTATTTTCTACCCTCGAAGGACCAACTATTGCTACTTCTCTATTTCACTATTATTTGAATCGCTGCTATAAAATGTTTTTCTCAAATGAATTAGAGTAGCATAGACAATATGCTCCCTAAGTTTTCTTGACTTAAATCATGCTGATGAGCCAAAGCACTTCCTATAAATCATTTCTAAACATTATATAGTTAAAAACCATGTGGACTTTGATTGCAGCTCAAACTCTGATTCAACAGCCAATGTTGCCATTTACTACCTTGTGGCCTTGACTTCATCTCCTTGACTATAATTTCTTAATTTGTAAAATTGGAACAATAAAACTGACTTTGCAGGGCTATAGGTAGGAGAAATTGAGATATTCTTTAAACGTCTCTCAAATAATTGAACATATTACATATATTTGTATATATGTTATTTATACATATTATATAACATATTGTGTAATATATAATAGTGTATATTTATATATTATATATATAAAATATAGTGATCATCGATTAAACACACACACAACCAGGTGACATTGCTAACTTCTTATTACAATGTATCTTATTCTCCTTATTACTTAAAATTTGATTTATTTGTATTCTCAATTTCATTTGAAAATTTCTCAGTTTGAAAATATTGAAGGACTCTGAATAATACTGAAATTATTTTGTAGATAAGCTATACAAAACACACTTTAATTTATAATTTGTCCATATGCATCTCTCCAAGTTTCTCCTTCCTCAGATCCCACCAATTTTATTGAGTCAATAAGAAGAATTTTCCTGGACAACACGGATGTCCTTTTATTTACCTCTCCAAACACTGGTCCAGTTTGACATTGAATGCCATTATATTTGCATTTGAATGTCATACTTTCACAAGATAGATATGCTGGGACCAAGGAGGCATGAACATAAACATGTAAGTATTGGAGAGCAAGATTTCTTTGTTTGTTAAGGCATTTTTCAATCATTTATTCAAACACTATTTCTTGACTACTTATGATAAAAATATATTGGACGATACAGAGAAGAGATAGTTCCTACTCCCAAAGAGCTGAAATTAAATTACTTGAGTATGTTTCACAATGGACTGAATTTAACAAATGCTTCTGAAGGACCAGTGTGTACAAGGAAATACATTGAACATTGTAGAAGATACAAAAATTAAGACAGTAGAATGATTCTTAGAGCTTTGTATGATTGGCAAGTGTATTATATGTAAGTACATATGAGAATCAGGTACATATGAGACTGTAAGTTCCAATAACACTAGTGATTGGAACAGTAGTGATTTCTAACATTATAGAACACAAGTTATGCCAAACATGACTGTAGGTATCTGCATTGTATCTCAATTTATCATCTTAAAAATCCTCTCTGTTAGTTTGCATAATTCTAATTTTACAGATGAGGAAACTAAAGTGCAGAAGTCAGATAATTTATACAAGATCATGTTGCTTCTAAGTTTAGCAGCCCAGATTTGAATGTGTGTAATTGAACTCCAGATCCCAACATAACCACTGTGATACATTGCCTATTTCAACTGATAAATGTAAAAAAAAAAAAAGAAAAAAAAAAGAAATCTAATATATATGACACAGCTAATACAATTAGAATTAGTTGTAGACTCCTAATAGTTTATTTTTTCTTTTTTGAGGTGGCATATGGGTTGCACTTAGAACGATAAGCATAATTTTGGTGTGCTAGATGGAAGGAGTAGTTGGTATGTGGATGGAAAGCTTTTAGTCTGAAGAGAAAGTCTGAAGAGTGGTGTCACAGTAAAATGCTGCAGGGGTGATCTATAAACTGACATTTGGATGGAGAAAAGGCCATAGACTTGACCCTGGAACAACACAGGTTTGAACTGCATAGGTCCAGTTATACACAGATTTTTTTCAATACATATAGTGACCACATTTTTGTTTTATAGATCTTTAAGTGTGGGGGAAAGTTTGTGTTCAATCAGAAATCAAAATATGTGGAATCAAAAGAACTGGGGTATATGCATGTATGTATAACAGAATCACTTTGCTGTACACCTGAAACTAACACAATATAGTAAATCAACTATACTTCAATAAAAATAAATTTTAAAAAAAGGAAAAAAAGTTGGAGATTAAAAAAAAGAACTACAGTTTAAGTCTTGATTTTATCCAAACTATTTTCCTGCCCTTGGGTGGGTCATCTATCAGTTCCTTTGTTTTTGAGGCAGAGACGGCAGTACATGGATTTTCAACAGCATGGGGTCAACGTCCCTATGCCAAGATGTTTAAGGGTCAATTGTGTAGAGGGGAGAAGTGGACATTAAAGCTGGAAGATGTGAATGAAGAAATTCTACAGCCATGAGAGTACTTTAAATTTTTAAAAGGATAAACCTCTGAAAGCACAGACCACCTGAAAAAGTTTGACAGCTTAATCTTTGCGAGACACTTGAAGAGGTCACCAGAGCTGTCTGAACCCGAAGAACCGTGACTCGCCTGTCCCTGAAACAATCCTGCTGAGTTTCAAGCAGGCCGGGAAGGTTCTGCTTAAACGACTGCATGAAATCATTCTTAACATATGGGGCTGTAATATAATGCTGCATGTTGTCGGATACACCGGTTATAACTGTCTCCTGGAGCAAAGGTAAGAGCATTAACTACACCGCATATCATGGCTTCTTTCTATTTCTGTCAGGGTCAAGATCTACCCAGAAGCTACTGAACAAAATGGTTGACTTGAGTACCTTCATCCTTGAGAAGGTGAAGCAGATGATGAAAATCATTCTCAAGGTGTGGCAGAGAAAGGGAGAGGTAAATTTTGAGCTTTCAATTACACAAGACAGTCTCATGCTCTTCTGAGAAAGCTTCAATCCAATGTTGTATGAAACTGATGCACCTTTACTAGTCAAAAAGGAAAATGATACTTTTTAAAAAGAAAAGCAATCTCCAAAGTTTGGCAGGGGACTTCCCTGGTGGTCCGGTGGTTAAGACTCTGCACTTCCACTGCAGGGGGTGCAGGTTGATCCCTGGTCGGGTAACTAAAATCCCACGTGTCCCGCAAGGGTGCAACCAAAAAATAAATAAAGTTTGGCAGAATTAGGTCTTTGGCCTTCAGGAAAACAAGGAAGCCAGGACAGAAGTGCTCCATGTTCCTCTGTTCTTTCCTTCCCTCTGTTCTGCATTATTACTTACTAAATCAATTGCAGCTGCTTACCTCGGTCCAGTGCATTTAAGCCCTTTCCTGGGGCCTCTATAGCACCCTTTGAGAATTTCACCTATAACTCCTTACCAATTCCCTAAGCTGTCTTGACTTGTCTACCAGAAAATTGTTATTATATTTATAACAGCATCCTGAGAATATTTCACCAAGCTGCTTACAAGACTCTGTTTTATACAACCAATGAATTATGCTTCCAATGTCTTTTTCTCTCTGCATGATGTCTTAGATTAATGCATTATGTTTGTAAATACAACTATGTTTCTTCTTTAAAAGTCATTAAGAGGATTTTAATAAACATTGAAATGATCAATGTGTTAATTGGTTCCAGATAATGTTTATCAAATATTTAGGAAGGAAAATAAAGTACTGTATGGCAAATAATCCAATTCAAGCAAGTCATTTTATTGGAATAAATTTGCTTAAATTGGGATAGAATTTCAACACTGAGAGCTTTTCAAAATACAAATGGGAAAAAGAGGTAAGAATTAGCTTAAGTAAAAGTCAATGGAACATTAGTTTTGCAAATGCAATTGAACAAAGTCAGAAAATTTGAAGTTTGTGTTACAAGGGTAAATTGAAATTATGTTCTTTGGTTGTGCGTGATAGGCCCCATGGATTTTACCTTTAGTAGTATTATTTGTTACTATAATGCTCTACATTGCAGAACTGATGACCTAAAAAATAATTTCTCCTGATTCTGAATTTGAGGGCCTGTCTGGTCATAGGGAAAATAGTCATAAAACACAGGTCAAATTTAATACTTACCAAAAAAAGTCATGTTTTTTTCTAAATGTGAATTTAGCAGAGGAATAACATAAAGGGGAATTCTACACTTTAAGACTTGATTTATGGGATTTTAAGAAAATAAATGTTTTGAGTGATGCAGTGAGAGAAAAATCCAATAAGTCAGATGTAGATATGACAGAAATCCTATATTTTATTATATACATTTTTACTGAATTTTCTGTTGTATTTCCCTACAGTGTAAGAAATAGTTTGTCAGACATATGGTGGATCGTGGCACAGGTGATGTGTTCAATTGTATGATTCAAGAGTACTGGAAGGAGAGCAGTCAATTTGGAATCCATAGTATGTAACTTTGATTTTGTGTCCTAGATATTTGCATTGATTTAAATTTTCTTTGTTGTTGTTAGTGCCCAAAGCCTACTGATTTCCCGAGCACTGTGAATGAGGATTAAATGTTATTTCTCAGTGTTTGCAACCCTAAAAGTGAAGGTAAAACTCTATTTGTTAAAGTCAGCTTTCCCCCAGAATCCATAAAAGAAAATAGCAACATTATGCATTATTGTTACTGAAAGTTTTGAAAAGAAGTTGCTAATTTTAAATATTGGAAAACTTTTAATATTAGCCATATTTTGTAAATATAACCACATTCAAATTTATAAGCCTTTGGAATGTTTTTAATAGTTATATAACTTACTTTCAATACTTATTAATTATGCATATAAGCATGAGTGGATTAATATATGTTATATCTATAAAACTTAGGACAATCAATAATGGAGGTACTTGTGAACTTTAATATCTTCACCTAAATTTTATTTAAAATGGAAAGAAAACAACAAGAACACATTTCATCTACTACCAAACACTGATACAATGTCTGTATGTTAAGAAATATATATATATTTACATATATATATTCATAAAACGTTAAAACAAATATATCGTCTGGTATATTTTACTTCCTTCAAATCATGTAGAGGATTTTTTAGCAAACAGTCAGGGACAGTAAATTGTTCTAACATACTTGTGTGATCCTCAAACATAAAATACTGCTGCAAAATTTGAAGGTTCAAGAAGCTTCACCAGCTGCCAACATACTCCTCCAATCTTCAGCCAATTTCCCAACTATAGTGTTGGAATTATCCTTTGAAAGTTCAGTGATAAAGAAGGACAAATCATTTTTTATTAAATATCTTTTGTCAAGGAAAATAATTTTCTAAATTTTAGAAATTTAGATGGTTGTTTATCAGAGACATCAATGCCCTCAGGGAACAAAGTCCTTAAGAGAATTTTTTCTGTGTTTTTAATTCTCCACTTCCACACAACAGGATTCAAGATGCAATTTTTTTGATTTTTGCATCATTCTTTTGGTTACTTCAAAATAATGAGCTTGATTTACATAATTTTTGGAAACAATTGAAATATTTGTGAATAGTAAGTGCATTTACCTTGGAAATGATTAAAACATTTACGCAAAGACATCCTTTTTGTTTCCCATTCTTAAGAATTTTATTTTGCCTCTGACCTTTCACCAGGCCATCCTACATACTTCCCTTTCCAATGTATAGTTTTAGGCTCTGTTAACAGACAATCTGAAATACAGTAGAACAATTTCTAGTTTAATTTGTGGAACTGCATCAATCTGGAGTTTCAGAACAAATCCTTTTATGTTTTCTTTTTAAATACACTTTATTTTTTAGAGCAGTTTTAGATTCACATAAAAATTGAGCAGACAGTACAGAGTTCCCAAGAGTCCCTTCTCCCACACATAAACAGTCTTCCCAACTATCAACTTCCTGCATTAGAATGATACATTTGTTACAATATGTGATTTTACTTTGACATCATTATCACCCAAAGTTATAGTTTATATTAGGTTTCACTCACTTACATTAAGGTTAATTATTGATTGAATTCCTTCAATAGATATAGGCCTATTCAGATTGTCTATTTCTTCTTGTATGAATTTTAGCAGATTATGTCTTTCAAGGAATTAATCCATTTCATCTAGGTTATCAAATTTGTGAGCATAAAGTTGTTCATAGTGTTCTTTGATTAGCCTTTTGATGTCCATGTTATCTGTAGTGATGTCCCCTCTTTCCTTTCTGATATCAACTTGTGTCATCTTCCCCCCCCCACCCCCACTTTCCCCTCTCTTTTGTTCCTTAGTTAGCCTGGCTAGAAACATATTTATTTTAAAGATCATTTATAAAAAACACCTTTTGGTTTCATTGTTTTTTTTTTCTTAATTAATTTCCTAATTTTAATTTCATTAATGTCTGCTCAAATTTTTATTATTTCTTTTCTTCTGCTTACTTTGGATTTAATTTGCTCTTCTTTTACAATTTACTAAGGTGGAAGCTTAGATTACTGATTTTAGATCTCTCTTCTTTTCTCATATATGCATTCAATGCTGTATATTTCCCTACAAGCACTGTTTTCATTTGCATTGCACAAATTTTGACAAGTTGTCTTTCATTTTCACTTAGCTCAGAATATTTTTAAATTTCCTTTGAGATTTCTTATTTGACCCAGATGTTAATCAGAATTGTCCTGTATAATTTCTAAGTACTGGAGATTTTTACTAGATCTTCTTTTTTAATATATTTTAGAATTATTTTCTTCCAGATATCCATGAATAAAATTATGATTGAGCATATTTTGTTTCCATATATATTTGATTTTATTGTACAAAATACATGACTTGATTTTTTTTGATAAAGATAGAGGTAGCATATGATTATATATTATGTAGGCTTGGTTAACAGATGGTTTATGAGTTGTATATCTATTTAAGAAGGAAATTGCACTGCACATTAAAATGTTTATGGACCTCACAGGAAAATTTAATATTTAGTACTACAAATTCTTAATCCCCCCACCTTGGTAATTGTGGAACTACCCTATAGGGTAGATATTATTCACTTCATAATGCTACTCAGAGAAGTAATATTTTCAGTGTTGAACAATTTTAAGTAAAAAAGCCAAGATTTAAACCCTCATTTTAAATTTTGTATTTTGCTGTTTATGAAAACATATAAACAAGTAAATATACACACTTATGAACAAATACTTTCAATGCTCTATAAGTTAAAATCAGTGGTTAAACAGTGAGAAAAAATTTAAGTATTTATGTTTTTGTTGTTAATCTTTGAACAATGCTGTGACAAAGACAGTGACCTATGTTTTGCACTGATTTTCTTATCGGCTCTAGATTAGTCCTATCCAATAGAAATAAAATGTGGGCCATGTATATAATTTTAAATTTTATAATTATTTTTATGAGTAAAAAGCAAATAAAATTAATTTTAATAAAATATATAACCTAATATATCCAAAACATTATTTCAATATAAATCAATATAAAATATTGACATTTTATATTCTTTTTTTGGTACTGTCTTTGAAATCCAGTGTATTTTTTACTTAAAAATATCCCAATTTAGATGTCAAATTTTCATCAGAAATGCTTTACCTCTATTTAGATTCCATGAAATTTTCAGCTGAATATATAAAATTGGACATCCAAATTCTTCCAAATATGTATTTATCCAATAAAGAATAGATTAAAATAATTTTCCATTGATATTTGCATTTATTTGATAAAGTTGATTTATCCTTTTAAGAATAATTGATTTTAAGCTAAAACCATGATTTAAAAATTACACTTAAGTAGTTAAATAAATGTACTCCTGGGTCACTGTGTTTTATTAACATTGAATTCAAAGCAATACTGTTTAAATTAAAAAGCAACTCAGTATATCAACAGAATATTCTTCTAATTTTTCTTATAGTTTTGCAGATAATTTATATAATGCTGTTGGTTAAAATGGAAATTGTTTGCCATTGATTCATGTCAGAATATTATGTAAAACCATTATTAGTGTATTGAAAAGTTGAGATTTCATCATAAATTGTCATACTTGTCTCTCTAGGTAACACAAAGATCTTCCTCTACACGAAGTATATTTGTATTCATTTGATACTGATGAGAAAATGCAAATCACAGTGCCTTTTTAAAATTGCCTTTCATTGTTGAATATTTAGCAAGCATTCTTTTTGTTTCAAGAAAATTGTGAGTTGGAGTTAACAATACGGTGAATCCTTGTAAAACTTTTCCACTAATCAAACAGTGAGTCTTGACAAAATACACACCATCATTATCTTTTATTTCTTTCTACAGTTCCATAAACTGGTGATGGTTCAAAATACTTGCACATATATATATGGAACAATTTTAACCACTAAGCCCATGATGATTTTCACAGACTCTGCTTCTGTTCAGTGAGTACAGGTATTTTCCATATGCATTAAACAGTGGAGGGAAGCACTAAAGAAAACTTCAGTCTCTTAGATATTTGGGGTTTCTTATGTCATGACAGAAATGTTTTTTTCATATATCACTGAATTTTTTCTTTGGCAGACAGAAAAGTATTGAAAATATCTATTCCATGAATTTTTTAAATAGGCCTTATTGATATTTCTTCATAAATTTGGAAGTCCTTTGAGACAAAACATGGCTCATCTAAAGCTAAAGAAAAGTAATTACTATTTATCAAGTTTTGAGTCAATTGACCTTTGATATTATTAAAAAAAAAGGTCTTGTGTTCTATTGGTAATTGCTTGGCAGCTTAACTGAATTTTTTAAAAAAAAATAGGATATCTTCTTCGACCTTTTCATAATTTTCTTTAAAAATTGCCAATATTGAAATAATTTCTTTTACCATCACTCTATAAACAATGTTGTTTTTACCTAAAACTCATCAATTGTATAGCTAGTCAAACATATAAGCTCAGATCCTGTTAATTTTTTTTTATATTTAATTTTGAATTCAGGTTATAAATTTTATCATTTTCTTTTTGACTATTGAGAGGAAATTTCTCAAGAAATTTACCTTTTTTGCTGAAAAGGTCTGCTGCTATTGTATACTGTATGATTTTTAATATTATTTTACCCAACAAACCAAAAGGTTTTCATTTTATTCTGTCATAACCAATTGCAGTTGCCACTAATCATGAAATTTGCAGCCACCTTTCCAGTCTTTTTGATTTTTATTACTGATACGGTAGTTGTGGTATAAGTTCAGGTGTTCTGCATCAATACTATGCCTTTTTAAAAAATTTTAAAACGTGATTATACTTTTTTTCAATTTGGAAAATAATTTAATTAGAAGAATCAATCTTTCTGTTTAATTATTATAATTTATATACATATCGATGAAATATGCTGTTTCATAGCATATTTGAAACTTATTACAACGTTACATCTGTGCATCAAAAAACAATTGAACTGAATTAATGTGTTGACACTGTCAACTTAAAAAATGCACAACCTAAAAAGTTGAGAATTATGTTTTCTTTGGCGGACAGAACTGAGGATCTAAGCCCGGGACATTGCATCTCAGACAACTCTGAAAGACTGCTCTGAAGAAGGAGGGGAAACAGAATATATAGAAGATTTTGCAACAAAGACCGGGTAGTCAGAACATCAAAAGATTATTGTTAATTAAAGAAAACCAGATATCTCAAGTTAAGGTATTTAGCACTTTTCTATGTATGGGAAGATGCAAGAATCTGGGCTCACTGAAATAATTCCTTTGATAAGCACCTAGGCTATCTGGGGCCAGTGTCCTGTGTCTTCCTTTTTTTTCTTTCTTCCTTAGTTGTTTGGAAACTGCAAACATTTGGGGATTAAAATGACATCTATTGAAGTGGAGCGTCTTGCATAAAACATCTCACCTAGAGTGATCAAATAGTATTATGACGTGCATCCACAGGAAGCTCTTAACATACTTCAAAAGACTTTTCTGGCCCTTGTCACTGAACTGTGAATCCTGCATAAGGGCATCATAGAAGACTATAAGGTCAAAAGTGAAATATATTACTCTCCAAATGAAACACTGTAATGTGTGTGCTGATTATAATTAGCATCCTAAATAAGGGTATTTTGGAATGCCACAAAAAATATGTTCTTTTCTGCTCTTTTAAAATCTTTCATCAGATTTGTGGGGTGGGAGTGCTAAAAGCAGTTAATGCTTTGGCCTTCTTTTCTATAGACATAATGTAGATGATTCTATGTTTGTTAAAATATCTCAAAGTAAAGCAGTCTTTTAATTGCACGTTAGTGTAGACTTTTTTTGCTATATTCAGCTTAAGCCATGTCAAATAATTCTCTATGGAAAATAACAAATAAAAATCACATTATAACTACTAATTCTTTACCAACTTTCTTTTCTTCATCTGTTATATTAATATGATAGGAGGAAAGGTACTCAGTTATTTCTGTTAAAAATCATAAAAGAGAAATGAGCAGGGAGGCAGAGGAAAGAACAAAAACCTAGAATCAAATGTACCTGCTAGAATATGTAATTGAATATACAGTATAGTTTGCATTTCCATATGATAGTCCAATCAGGTAAGTTTCTCATTTACAGTTATTTCATTCCTCTTTAAGAGAAGTGAGCTATCCTAAAACCTGGTGATTGAATTTTTTGTTCTTTTGGACACATCATCTTACCATCAGAGTTCATTAATTCCATCTCATCCACTGCACCCATTCTGTGTAGTGTGTGGACATATTTATTTCAAGAATACCCATCAAGGATTGGCAAACGACAGACTTATGGCCAAATCTGGTGCTTGGCCTTTGTATGTCCTACCTCTGGCTATGAAAATTTTTAAATATTTAGGGTTGTTTAGAAAAAAAAAAAAGGAAATAAAATAGTATGGGGCGGGCTTCCCTGGTGGCGCAGTGGTTGAGAGTCCGCCTGCCGATGCAGGGGACGCGGGTTCGTGCCCCGGTCCGGGAAGATCCCACATGCCGCGGAGCGGCTGGGCCCGTGAGCCATGGCCGCTGAGCCTGCGCGTCCGGGGCCTGTGCTCCGCAACGGGAGAGGCCACAACAGTGAGAGGCCCGCGTACCGCAAAAAAAAAAAAAAAAAAAAATAGTATGGGGCAAAGACCATAAGTGGCCTGCAAAACCTAAATTATTTACAATCTGGCCCTCTACAGAAAAAAGTGCCAATCCCTGATTTATGGGGAAAAAAATCCTAAATTGACAGTGTTATTCTTGGATACAATGTCTCATGCATAGCCCCCTTTGCGTAGACACTTTTTGATCATGACTTTCTAAAAAAATTTTAATAAAAATCTAGTATACTTTTTTTCTGTTTACTTTCTGAAACTCACCAACTTGTTGTGTGTACTTACACAGTGTGGTCACTTTGTTATTACTCAGTTTTTCAGAAAGCTCATGCTCTTTACTCCATCGAAACTGATTTCAGCCAGTAGTCTAGTGGATTTTATATTTATTAAATCTACTAAAATAATACACACTTGCTCACACAGCATTGCTGTTTATATACAACCCCTCAGAATATAATTGCAGATAGATCAGTAAAAATAATTTCTATTTGGTCACTTTGATTTTAGGATTTAATGTGTTATTTTCATATGTGAATTATTACCTTAGATCGCACCAGTAACCTAGGAAGTGACATCTTGTTTTTAACGTAATAATCAAAATGTGGACAATCTCTGATTCTTTAAAGAAGCCAAATTGGTTCTTGAAGTGTTAACTTACTGTCTGAATGTACAGAATCCATTATTTTCTTATCGCTGACCTGCATTACCATCTGATCTTTAAGAAAGTCACATTATATGAAATGACAGATTTGACCTCAAAACCTCTCTTCTGTCGTGCATGTCACAGTGTTCTTAAACTAGAAGGACATTTCATGTTTAATATAACTTGTTCTAACATATAAGACTAAGAATTTGCAATAATTAAGTTCATTTTCTCTACATCAAATATTAAAGTTCTATACATAAAAAGCAGTTTTAATAATAATATAAAATACAAGCTTATTATTTCTTTCTCATAGTAGAGAGTGTTGCCAATCAACATTCTTTCTCAAACACTTGTAGTATCTTTCAATACTGTTTCCACTATATTTAAAGATCCTAAAGACTCTGATTTGCCATATGCTTATTTTCTTTCAATTTAGTCGGTTATTTGAGGATTAAACCACCTGAGGACTCAGCACTAATCAACCTAAATAATCATGCCTAGAATGGGGTTATTTAGAAATACGGAGATCACTTCTATAATCCTTCAAGTCCAAGCCAAAAACACCGTTAAAGTTTAAATTTCAGATTCCACAGTTCTGTAGGGGTCCTAATGACACATTTCCCCTAAAATTATCATTCTTTCCTATTAAAAAGTGAGAGCTACTAAAATTCCTGAGAGCAAGTTAGGACTTCAGCAACCCAAGATTTCCTAGAAAACTTTAGCTCTCGAGGGGTAATTCTAAGAGAACTTGTCAACAATGTCAATCTTTCTTCTTCTCTACTCAAACTGACTTTTCCCTAGTACCAGAGAGAAATATAAACATTCCATTTCAATACTCATTCCTTTAAGTTTGCGAAATGAACTTTCTGAAGATCTCTCATTCTTCATTCATTACTTCTAACATTATCGCTTAATAGATGTTTTCTATATGTTGAAATCCTCCTCCATACAATGACATTATATGAGATAATTATTATTTTTTTTCTTGAACCAGAGCACTTATTCTTATTTTTTTAACATCTTTATTGGAGTATAATTGCTTTATAATGGTGTGTTAGTTTCTCTGTATAACAAAGTGAATCAGCTATATGTATACATATATCCCAATATCTCCTCCCTCTTGTGTCTTCCTCCCACCCTCCCTATCCCACCCCTCTAGGTGGTCACAAAGCACCGAGCTGATCTCCCTGTTCTATATGGCTGCTTCCCACTAGCTATCTATTTTAAATTTAGTAGTGTGTATATGTCTATGTCACTCTCTCACTTTGTTCCAGCTTACACTTCCCCCTCCCCATGTCCTCAAGTCCATTCTCTACCTCTGCATCTTTATTCCTCTCCTGCCCCTAGGTTCTTCAGAACGATTTTTTTTTATTTTAGATTCCATATATATGTGCTAGCATTCAGTATTTATTTTTCTCTTTCTTATTTACTTCACTCTGTATGACAGACTCTAGGGCCATCCACCTCATTACAAAAAACTCAATTTCATTTCTTTTTATGGCTGAGTAATATTCCATTGAATATATGTGCCACATTTCTTTAACCATTCATCTGTCGATGGGCACATAGGTTGCTTCCATGTCCTGGCTATTGTAAATAGAGCTGCAATGAACATTGTGGTAAATGACTCTTTTTGAATTATGGTTTTCTCAGGGTATATACCCAGTAGTGGGATTGCTGGGTCGTATGGTAGTTCTATTTTTAGTTTTCTAAGGAATCTCCATAGTGTTCTCCATAGTGGCTGTATCAATTTACTTTCCCACCGACAGTGCACACCCTCTCCATCATTTATACTTTGTAGATTTTTGGATGATGGCCATTCTGACCAGTGTGAGTGATACCTAATGGTAGTTTTGATTTGCATTTCTCTAATGATTAGTGACGTTGAGCATCCTTTCATGTGCTTCTTGGCCATCTGTATGTCTTCTTTAGAGAAATGTCTATTTAGGTCTTCTGCCCATTTTGGATTGGGTTGGTTTTTTTTTTTTTTGATATTGAGCTACATGAACTGCTTGTATATTTTGGAGATTGATCATTTGTCAGTTGCTCTGTTTGCAAATATTTTCCCCCATTCTGAGGGTTTTCTTTTCAACTTCTTTATGGTTTCCTTTGCTGTGAAAAGCTTTTATGTTTCATTAGGTCCCATTTGTTTATTTTTGTTTTTAATTTCCATTTCTCCAGGAGGTGGGCCAGAAAGTATCCTATTATGATTTATGTCATAGAGTGTTCTGCCTATGTTTTCCTCTAAGAGTTTTATAGTGTCTGGCCTAATATTTAGGTCTTTAATCCATTTTGTGTTTATTTTTGTGTATGGTGTCAGGGAGTTGTCTAATTTCATTCTTTTACATGTAACTGTCCAGTTTTCTCAGCACCACTTATTGAAGAGGCTGTCTTTTCACCATTGTATATTTTTGCCTCATTTATCAAAGATAAGGTAACCATATGTGCATGGGTTTATCTCTGGGCTTTCTATCCTTTTCCGCTGATCTATATTTCTGTTTTTGTGCCAGTACCATACTGTCTTGATGACTGTAGGTTTGTAGTATAGTCTGAAGTCAGGGAGCCTGATTCCTCCAGCTCCATTTTTCTGTCTCAAGATTGCTTTGGTTATTCAGAGTCTTTTATATTTCCATAAAAGTGAACAATTCCATTGTGCAATTTTTTGTTCTAGGTCTGTGAAAAATTCCATTGGTAGTTTGATAGGGATTGCATTGAATCTGTAGATTGCTTTGTGCAGTATAGTCATTTTCATAATATTTTCAGTCCAAGAACATGGTACATCTCTCCACCTGTTTGCATCATCTTTAATTTCTTTCATCAGTGTCTTATAGTTTTCTTCATACAGGTCTTTTTCTCCTTAGGTAAATTTTTTCCTATTTTACTCTTTTTGTTTCAGTGGTAAATGGGAGTGTTTCCTTAATTTCTCTTTCAGATTTCTCATCGTTAGTGTATAGGAATGCAAGAGATTTCTATGCATTAATTTTGTATCCTACTACTTCAGCAGATTCATTGATTAATCCAAGTAGTTTTCCGGTAGCACCTTTAAGATTCTCTAAGTATAGTATCATGTCATCTGAAAACAGTGACAGTTTGCCTTCTTCTTTTCTGATTTGTATTCTTTTTATTGCTTTTTCTTCTCTGATTGCTATGGCTAAAACTTCCAAAACTATGTTGACTAATAGAGGTGAGAGTGGGCAACATTGTCTTTTTCCTGATCTTAGTGGAAATGGTTTCAGTTTTTCACCATTGAAGACAAAGTTCGCTGTGGGTTTGTCATATATGGCCTTTATTATGCTGAGGTAAGTTTGCTCTATGCCTACTTTCTGTAGGGCTTTTATCATAAATGGTGTTGAAATTTGTCAAAAGCTTTTTCTGCATCTACTGAAATTATCATATGGTTTTTATCCTTCAGTTTGTTAATATGGTTTATCACATTGATTGATTTGCGTGTACTGAAGAATCCTTGCATTCCCAGGATAAACCCCACTTGATCATGGTGTATGATCCTTTTAAGGTGCTATTGGATTCTGTTTGCTAGTATTTTGGTTAGGCATTTTGCATCTAAGTTCATCAGTGATATTGGCCTGTCATTTTCTTTTTTTATGACATCTTTGTCTGGTTTTGCTATCAGGGTGTCGGTGGCCTCATAGAATGAGTTTGGGAGTGTTCTTTCCTCTGCCATATTTTGGAAGAGTTTGAGAAGAATAGGTGTTAGCTCTTCTCTAAATGTTCCATAGAATTCACCTGTGAAGCCATCTGGTCCTGGGCTTTTGTTTGTTGGAAGATTTTTAGTCACAGTTTCAATTTCAGTGCTTGTGATTGGTCTGTTCATATCTTCTATTTCTTCCTGGTTCAGTCTCAGAATGTTGTGCTTTTCTAATAATTTGTCCATTTTTTTCAGGTTGTCCTTTTTATTGGCATATAGTTGCTTGTAGTAAACTCTCATGATCGTTTGTATTTCTGTAATGTCAGTTGTTACTTCAGTTTTCCTTTCTAATGCTATTGATTTGAGTCTTCTCTCTTTTCCTCTTGATGTGTCTGGCTAATGGTTTATCAATATTGTCTATCTTCTCAAAGAACCAGCTTTTAGTTTTATTGATCTTTGCTATCATTTCCTGCATTTCTTTTTCATTTATTTCTGATCTGATCTTTATGATTTCTTTCCTTCTGCTAACTTTGTTTTTTTTGTTGTTGTTGTTCTTCTTTCTCTAAGTGCTTTCAGTGTACATTTAGGTGTTTGAGATGTTTCTTGTTTCTTGAGGTAGGATTGTATTGCTATAAACTTCCATCTTAGAACTGCTTTTGCTGCATCCCGTAGGTATTGGGTCATTGTGTTTTCGTTGTCATTTGTTTCTAGGTATTTTTTTATTTCCTCTTTGATTTCTGCAGTGACCTCTTAGTTATTTAGTAGCGTACTGTTTAGCCTCCATGTTTCTGTGTGTTTTACACAATTTTTCCTGTAATTTATATCTAGTCTCATAGCATTGTGGTCAGAAAAGGTACCTGATACAAATTCAATTATCTTAAATTTATCAAGGCTTGATTTTTGCCCCAAGATATGATGTATCCTGGAGAATGTTCCATGAGCATTTGAGAAGAAAGTGTATTCTGTTGTTTTTGGATGGAATGTCCTATAAATATTAATTAAGTCCATCTTGTTTAATGTATCATTTAAAGCTTGTGTTTCCTTATTTATTTTCATTTTGGATGATCTGTCCATTGGTGAAAGCGAGGTGTTAAAGTCCCCTACTATGATACTGTAACTGTTGATTTCCCCTTTTATGGCTGTTAGCATTATATATATTATATATATATATATATATATATATATATATATATATATATAGAAGTGCCCCTTATATATTGAAGCTCCCCTAGGTTGGGTCCATAAATATTTACAATTGCTATATCTTCTTCTTGGATAGATCCCTTGATCATTATGTAGTGTCCTTCTTTGTCTCTTGTTATAGTCTTTATTTTAAAGTCTATTGTGTCTGATATGAGAATTGCTACTCCAGCTTTCTTTTGATTTCCAGTTGCATGGAATATCTTTTTCCATTCCCTCACTTTCAGTCTGTATGTTTTCCTAGGTCAGAAGTGGCTATCTTGTAGACAACATATATACAGGTCTTGTTTTTGTATCCATTTAGCCACTCTATGTCTTGTGGTTGGAGCATTTAGTACACTTACACTTAAGGTAATTATCGATATGTATGTTCTTATTACCATTTTCTTAATTGTTTTGGGTTTGTTATTGTAGGTCTTTTCCTTCTCTTGTGTTCCCTGCCTAGAGAAGTTCCTTTAGCATTTGTTGTAAAGCTGGTTTCGTGGTGATGAATTCTCTTAGCTTTTGTTTATCTGTAAAGGTTTTAATTTCTCTGTGGAATTTGAATGAGACCCTTGTTGGGTAGAGTAACATTGGTTTTAAATATTTCCCTTCCATCACTTTAAATATGTCCTGACACACCTTTCTGACTCACAGAGTTCGGCTGAGAAATCAGCTGTTAACCTTATGGGGATTCCCTTGTATTTTATTTGTTGCTTTTTCCTTGCTGCTTTTTATATTTTTTCTTTGTATTTAATTTTTGATAATTTGATTAATATATGTTTTGATGTGTTTCTCCTTGGATTTATCCTGTATGGGACTCTCTGTGCTTCCTGGACTTGACTATTTCCTTTCCCATTAGGGAAGTTTTCAACTATAACCTCTTCAAATATTTTCTCAGACATCTTCTTTTTCTCTTCTTCTTCTGGGATCTCTATAATCTGAATGTTGGTGCATTTAATGTTGTCCCAGAGGTCTCTGAGACTGTCCTCAATTCTTTTCAGTGTCTTTTGTTTATTCTGCTCTGCAGTGGTTATTTCCACTATTTTATCTTCCAGGTCAGTTATCTGTTCTTCTGCCTCGGTTATTCTGCTATTGATTCCTTCTAGAGTATTTTAGATTTCATTTATTGTGTTGTTCATCATTGTTTGTTTGCTCTTTAGTTCTTCTAGGTCCTTGTTAAATGTTTCTTGTATTTCCTCCATTCTATTTCCAAAATTTTGGATCATCTTTATTATCATTACTCTAAATTCTTTTTCAGGTAGACTGCCTATTTCCTCTTCATTTGTTTGTTCTGGTGGGTTTTTACTTTCCTCCTTCATCTCCTGTGTATTTTTCTCTCTTCTCATTTTGCATAATATGCTGCATTTTGGGTCTCCTTTTCACAGGCTGCCGGTTCATAGTTCCCCTTGTTTTTGGTGCCTCCCCTCATGAGTTGGTTTGGTTCAGTGAGTTGTGTAGGCTTCTTTGTGGAGGCTACTGGACCTGTGTTCTGTTGGATGAGGCTGGATCTTGTATTTCTGGTGAGAAGGACAGTGTCTTGTGGTGTGTTTTGTGGTGTCTGTGAACTTATTATGATTTTAGGCAGCCTCTCTGCTAATGGGTGGGTTGTGTTCCTGTCTTGATAGGTTTTTTGGCATAGAGTGTCCAGCACTTTAGCTTGCTGGTTGTTGAGTGGATCTGGGTTTAGAGTTAAGAATGAGGTCTCTGGGAGAGCTTTTGCCATTTGATATTACATGGGGCCAGGAGATGTCTGGTGGACCAAAGTCCTGAACTCAGTCCCTCACCTCAGGCCTGACACCCGGCTGGAACACCAAGGCCCTTTCAGCCCCACAGCTCAGAAGAAAAGGGAGAAAAAATAAATAAATAAAATAAAATAAAATAGAATAGAATAAAATAAAATAATGTAAAGTAAAATAAAATAAAATAAGTTATTAAAAGTTTAAAAAATTATTAAAAATAAAACAATATAAAAGTAATAATAAAAAAAAGAAAGAATGAAGAGAGCAATCAAACCAATAAACAAATCCACCAATGATAACAAGCACTAAAAAGTATACTTAAAAAAAAGCAACAGACAGACAGAACCCTAGGACAAATGGTAAAAGCAAACCTATACAGACAAAATCACACAAAGAAGCATATACATACACACTTACAAAAAGAGAAAAAGGAAAAAAAAAACATATATTAAAAAAAAGGAAAAGAGCAACCAAATCAATAAACAAATCTGCTAATGATTATAAGTTCTATATACTAAACTAAAATAAACATAAAACCAGAAGTAAATTAGATGCAGAAAGCAAACCCCAACTCTACAGTTGATCCCAAAGTCCACCGCCTCAATTTTGGGAGGATTCATTGTCTATTCCGGTATTCCTCAGATGCAGGGTACATCAAGTTGATTGTGGAGATTTAATCCACTGCTCCTGAGGCTGCTGGGAGAGATTTCCCTTTCTCTTCTTTGTTTGCACAGCTTCTGGGGTTCAGCTTTGGATTTGGCCCCACCTGTGTTTGTAAGTCGCCTGAGGGCATCTGTTCCCTGCTCAGACAGGATGGAGTTAAAGTATCAGCTGATTAGGGCACTCTGGCTCACTCAGGTCGAGGGGGGCAGGGAGGGGTATACAATGTGGGGCAAGCCTGCGGTGGCAGAGGCTGGCATGAGGTTGCAACAGCCTGAGGCACACTGTGTGTTCTCCTGGGGAAACTGTCCCTTGATCACGGGACACTGGCAGTGGCGGTCTGCACAGGCTCTCGGGAGGGGAGGTGGGGACAGTGACCTGTGCTTGCACACAGGCTTCTTGGTGGCTGCAGCAGCAGCCTTAGCATCTTATGCCCAGCTCTTGTGTCCATGCTGATTGCCATGGCTCACGCCTGTCTCTATAGCTCGTTTAGTGGTGTTTGAATCTCTTTTCCTCGCGCACTCCAAAACAATGGTCTCTTGACTCTTAGGCACTTCCAGGCTTTTTCCCAGACTCCCTCCCAGCTAGCTGTGGAGGACTAGCCCCCTTCAGGCTGTGTTCTTGCAGCCAACCCCAGTCCTCTCCCTGGGATCCTACCTCTGAAGCCAGAGCCTTAGCTCCCAGCCCCCACCCGCCCCAGTGGGTGAGCATACAAGCCTCTCAGGCTGGTGAGTGCTGGTTGGCACCTATCCTCTGTGCAGGAATCTTTCCACTTTGCCCTCTGCACCCCTGTAGCTGTGCTCTCGTCCGTGGCTCTGAAGTTTCCCCCTGCCCACTCCCTATCCCCGCCAGTGAAGGGGCTTCCTAGTGTGTGGAAACTTTTCCTCTTTCACAGCTCTCTCTCAGAAGTAGAGGTCCTGTCCCTATTCTTTTGTCTCTGTTTTTTCTTTTCCCTACCGAGGTACATGGGGAGCTTCTTGCCTTTTGGGAGGTCTGAGGTCTTCTGCCAGCGTTCAGTAGGTGTTCTTTAGGAGTTATTCCACATGTAGATGTATTTTTGATGTATTTGTGTGGAGGAAGGTGATCTCCGTGTCTTACTCCTCTGCCATCTTGATGGTCCCCCTGAGATAATTATTGATATTTTATTTTAGAAAGTAGAAAATGAAGGCTTGAATGATAGCCTAAAATTATACAACTAGTACTCTACAGAACTGACATTTTATTCCAAATGCTTCCAACTTAAGCAGCCATGAAATTGTTCACTACTTTACATTAAAATTCATTCATGGGCATGTTACTTGCAAAAGAGACCACATATTTCATATTCTTGTGTCAGTTTGGGGCTTTTAAGAAGCAAACAGTATGAATTAAAGATGAAAAAGACTGCGTGAAACGCCTGTGAAGAATAAGGGGGAAGAAGCAAGGTGAGCTTATTGGTTTGATGCAAGTCTGGAACCTCTGAAGAAGAAAAGAAGAAAAACTTGGTATTAAGAGTCTTGGACTATAGTATAATTCTAAGAAAGGTTCATGGAGGTGGAGATGAGTGTGCACTTGAGCCAAAGTTGCCTCACCTTGCCAGAATGAACGCACTGTCTGAGAGGAGCTTGAAGGAACCAAGTCTCAGCTTGAAAGTGGTGGGGATGACAGTTACACTGATTGCAGCAAGAGACCTAAGTGATGCGTTCTGGCGGCTGCCAAAATCCTCAAAGAATGATGGGTCATATTTTTCAAATAGAAATTCAGGACAAAGTGATATTTATGAACATGCATGTGAATTATGTTCTATTCATTTCCTTAATTGGTGCAGGTAGATGTATGGGTGGCAGAGTAGGAGGCCAAGATTAGAGTTCAAGAGGGAAATGCTGATGCAGGTATCTCAAAAGAGAGGCTACAAGAGCAAATATCTCTTGCTTAGCTCTGTAAGTACTAGTTCTGGTTAAATTCAAGGATGGGGGAGTAATTGAAAGGGAGATCTTAGTTCAGGAAGTTACAGTAGAGTCCATTTTTTTTTTTTTAAACCACAAGAGGCCTGAGTCAGAAACAAGTTGCAAGACTCCAAGATTGAAATGAGATGATTTTCAGACCCAAGAGTAGTGGGTCCACTGGGCAACAGCCTGGTGAGCTTGGGACGGTTGGGTATAAAGAACACCAGTTTTTGCAGGCAAATTTCATGTAAAGGGGTAAGGACATAATGAAACGAGAAAATGAAAGACGCTATTTAAATTCAGATTTGTTCTGGAAAAATCTGGTACGAATGGTGTATATAACATCTTCAATGTTTGTGATAGATGTTGATGATAGTTGTTGAACATTTGCGGTTACTCCCAGCATGTTTAATAATACCTAAATATGAGCTCATTATGTAAATATCTATCTATATATTTTTTCAAATACTAGCTCCTCTCCTGAACTCTGCCCACGCTGTCTTAGCTTTGTGTCTTCCTAAAGTCACTCATCTTTGCAAGACTTTTTATCCCCCAATCTAACCCTTTACCAAGTATTTGTTGACAGGAATTTACTAGTAATTAAGGTTAGAGATGATGAACAGTGCTTCTTATTGATCTTCCTCTCAGGGAACTGCATTATATTAGGCTAGTTTTGGAATCTCAGAACACTTTTCTAAGATCTAAAGGGAAGACTCTCAAATGAGCAAATGATCTGTAATTAGCATCCAGGGTGAATAACATTAGATTGAGTTGTGACTCTAGAAACTGCTGCTTACTTGTGCTATTATCTTGCTTTAAGTATTTTAGGGGAAAAAAGTTAACTTGTAAATGTGATTTTGAACCACATATGGTTAAACAAAAGTAAGCACAGTAAAATTCAATATTAAAACTTAAATAATTTCGATAAGGAAATGCTGCTGTTACAGATACATGCTTTATCTGATTTTTGACCTAGTTTCTTAGTTTGAAAGTCACTCCCTCTGCTTATTTGTCTCCGCAGCGTTTTTGATGTGCACTGTTTTAGAGCTGCATACTCTCATTTGCATTCCTGCATGTCCAGAGTACAGTTTAGCTAATCTTTTACTGTCACAGTATTTTCTTCTCTTAAACAGTTGTCTAAATGTCAGGCATCATAGAAGTGTTTTCAAAAAATTAAATTCTCAAGTTCTAAATCCTAGGGCAAAACTATTAAAAGTCTTCAGGATGTGATTTAAATCTTAATTATCTTCTAGTTTTCTTTCCATTTCTAACTGCTGGCTACAGTTTAAAGGAGTTAGGAGGCATTTTAAACCTTTTTTCTCTTTTTATAGCCTTCCTTCTCCCCAGCCCGATCTCTTCCTCAAGTTAGCAGACCGGGGCTTTTCCCCTAAAACCTCCCCTTCTAAATTGCAATTTGGAAAAGAAGGGAAAAAAATCAGGCTTAAAAATACTTATTTCTTAAAAGTGACCTTTATATAGCAATAAGGGTATGTGCCATTTCTTTCACACTATAAATCAAATTTAAATGTGAGCAAGGAGACCAAATGACATTGAAAATTAGAGTTTTTGCAGCACTTGAGTAACTTACAAAATTTCCCTGCTGCTGAATGTAAAGTCAGGCATGTTTCTCTGGCTGATTGATCTAGATCCCACTTCTGCATCAGTCAGATTCCTGTATAAATGATCAACTCTCTAAGATGTTGATCTAATGTATAGACATAATCAGAAGATTATAGATTTTAGTCGTAAATTTTCATTGTTGTCAGCACTTCATTTAACCAGTCCTGATGATCCATTTTGTAATTATATCCTCTTTCCTCTATTAGCTCTTTATTTTCTCCAGTTACATAAAGTTTAAAATACATAAGTCTTTATCAGTCAGTTCATGATTTTGATTACTTGTGCTATCTAGATTTTTCCTCTCTCATGTAACAGTAAGTATAAGATAAACTTCAATATCCTAGTACAATATCAAGTCATACAGTCCAAAAGATGAATCATGTTGTTATAAAGGAATATCCCCTTCAAAATTTTAGTATGGCCTTATATAGGACAGACAGGACACAGCTGCATTAACCAGCTAGCTGCGAATAAATATCTCACCCTGTATTCCACTTACTGTGCATTTTTCAGTCACACACTCATCTGCCAAAACTTAGGACTCTGAATTATGTTAACAATTTTGGTTGAGGTCAGTGCACACAGTGTAGACACCTACACAATAGCCTGTATTTTTCTTCCCCTATTGAAAGTCTCCTTCAGCAGGATAGATACATTTAGAAAGCTAAAAAGGAGAAGTAAGTCTGTGGCAGACTTATTTTCCTTAGTTATTTTCATTTGAGCTCACATACTGTCTGACCTATTTTATGTACGTTGCAGAAACATTTTGAGAAATCCTTTAAATCTTGAAAGTGCAGTTATAAAAAACATAATGTACACACACACACATAAAATGGAAAAATGACTGAAGTGCCAAGTATCATATATTTTTTGGCTAATTTCTTAAATAGAGGCACACACACATAAACAACTACTGGCAATCCTAAAAATATCAAGGACTCCTTAGCTATAAAAAATAATATATTGTGTATGGAATGCACTGAGTCGATTCATTGCTTTTCAGGGGAACGTTCCTATTTTGATCCCTGAATAAATCAGCTAATGATTTATTCCTAAAAACTAAAACTGATTTGTCCTTTCCTTACCTTAAGTATAAATGTAATTAGTGTAGACATCATCAGCCTCAATATTCCCCAGGTGTGGGAACTCCTGTGGGTTGATGCTATGTGAGTAAATGTATTTGAAATAAACTTAATTATTTAAAAAAGTGTTCTCTTTTTTTAAGTAAGTACTCAAACATTTGCTGCTTTTCAGGAGAAATCTCCAGATTATCTTTTTATATTCATAGGAGGCATTTTTATTTATTTTCTTTTTGCGGGATGCGGGCCTCTCACTGCTGTGGCCTCTCCCGTTGCGGAGCACAGGCTCCAGACGCGCAGGCTCAGCGGCCATGGCTCACGGCCCCAGCCGCTCCGCTGCATGTGGGATCTTCGCGGACTGGGGCACGAACCCGTGTCCGCTGCGTGAGCAGGCGGACTCTCAACCGCTGCGCCACCAGGGAAGCCCCATAAGAGGCATTTTAATTAAATTTATAGTCCTACATGTTGTTTTAACCGAGTCAGGGAAAAAAAAATAAAACTATTATTGTACTTTTTCTCCCACAAATAATGTGGAGTGAATGACGCACAATAAAGTAATAAAATTTTACATTTAAAAAGTAATCATTTTGCCATTTTAAGCTCCAACATGTAAAGAGCTTGGAAGTTATTGTTCCTTTCCTTATAACAGCAACAAAAATGCTGGACAGATAATCAATGATTTTTCTTGCACCCATTAGAGAACTGAGGTTGCAGAGCAAACTGCCACCTTGAAATCTGGAGAGACAGACCCATCTGTTGAGAGACAAACCGAATCTGCTAATCTGGATCAGGAGTCACTGGAGACCTAAGCCGATAAAATATTCTTAAATGGTAATTTTGTCTAATTGCTAGAGGCTGAGTGTGGACTGGCTTGAGAATGAGAGACTGCTGGGAGCTGCCGTCTTACTTGTATGTGTTTTGCTTCCAGGAATCATATTAGATTCTTACAATGAATATCTGATAAAGATTCCCTCCTGACTCTAGCAGAGAAAAGGGTAAGAGTGATCATTGTGAAATATACCCCAAACCTTCTCAATAACACACAGATACTCTCCAAGGAAAAGGACTTTGCTTAGGCCTTATTCCAGCTGCGCAAGGGAATTCCTCTCCCTTCAATCCCTCCAGGCTTCCTGTCTGTCTGACAGTGGGGGGCTGGGGGGACCAAAAGACAAACAAACCCCAAAACAAAACAAAAAACAACAACAATAAAACATAGTCAACAGGGGTCAGAGTTTCAAGGAAATAAGGAAACAGATTGGGAATATTTAGGAATTCTACACCCAGGGAAGAGAATAGGTAATGGGAGGAAAAAGCTTTCCTACTGAAAAAAACCCTTGTAGAGGTCATAGCCCAAGGACACTGCCCCATTAACAGACTGAGATGTTTTCAGATGATAAAATGCAGCTCCTCCCCCATACCTTACTGCCACCTCAACAGGGCTTCAGGTAATAACAGTGGTTTATATCTGAAAAAGCAGCAAAATATAGACTTCCTCTGAGGGAGAGTACTTAAGGAAACCCAAAGTCAGCAGGGTAAACAAAAACAGGAAGATTAAAGGAATTTGAATCTTCTGGCACCTACAGCTACAGCAAACATCAAACACACCCCAACTCCTAGCCAGATTAACATGAAGGCTCACAATAAAGACCTAAATACCTCAGTTCCTATTACCTAATATATGTCCAGCTTTCAGCAAAATAATTACAAGGCATGGCAAAGGCAATAAGAAACAAAGCCTGAAAAGAAAAAGGAATCATCATAACCAAACCCAGGTAACAGCACATGTAAGAATTATCACACAGTGAATTTAAAATAACAATGATGAATATGTTAAGGGAACTACTGGAAAAAGTAAACATCCATGCAAGAATAGATGAGTATTATAAGCAGAGATATAGAAAATGCTAGAAATCAAAAACACTTAAGGGGCTTACCTGGTGGTACAGTGGTTGAGAGTCCGCCTGCCGATGCAGGAGACACGGGTTCGTGCCCCGGTCTGGGAAGATCCCACATGCCGTGGAGCGGCTGGGCCCGTGAGCCATGGCCGCTGAGCCTGCGCATCCAGAGCCTGTGCTCCGCAACGGGAGAGGCCACAGCAGTGAGAGGCCCGTGCACCGCAAAAAACAAACAAACAAACAAACAAAAACAAAAACAGAAAAACACTGTAGGAAAAATGAAGAATACCTTTGATGGACTCATAAGTAGGCATGGCATGGCTGAGGAAAGAATCAGTAAGCTTGACAATAGATTAATTGAAATGGAAGGTAAAAAAGAATAAAAAACAGAATAAGAAAGAACTGTGAGAACATTTCAAGACAATAAAAATGCACAAAACTGGAATAGCAAAAGCAGAAGAGTGAACAAATTTAAATAATAATGGCAGATAATATTCCAAAGTGAATGATAGACACCTAACCAGAGATTCAGGAGGCTAAAAGAGTGACAAGTAGGATAAATACCAAGACACAAACATATATAGGCATATCTTATTCAAATGCAGAAAACTAAAAACAAAGAAAATCTTGAAAGGACCCAAAGAATAAAAGGCCTTATTTATAGAAGAACAAGGGTAAGAATGATAGCTGATTTCTTGTCAGATGCTGTGCAAGCAAGAGAATATAGTGAAGTATTTAAATTTTGGGGAAAAAAAACCAGACATGAATTCTATAGCCAGTAAAATTTAATTTCATAAGTAGAGAGATAAAACTTCTCCAAAAACCAAAAACAAAATAAAGGCTTAGGGAATTAATTGTCAGCACACCTGCCTCCAAGAATGTTAAAAGAAGGTCTTCAAGCAGAATGATCAAAAAATGACCAGAAACTTGGATAAACTTAAAGAAAGGACAAGTATCAAAGAAGGAGTAAATTAAGCTAAAATAAAGACTTTTATTTTTCTCACTCTTAATTGACATAAAAATCTTTTAAAAGCAATAGTACTAATAATAGCAATGTATTACTTGATTATAAAATATGAAGTGAAAGACATCAATGTCACAGGAAAAGAGGGAGGATCGGAAATACTCTGTTGTAAGGTACTTGCCCTACATGTGAAGTGGCAGAATGCTACTTGAAGGTGAATGCAGGTGCATTAAAAATGTATAGTGCAAATTCTAGGGAAAGTACTAAATTTTTTAAAGTATGAGAGGAGATAAAATGAGAGATTCTAAAATCAACCATAGCAAAGTAGCTATGAGCAAATCTCACATCTGGCTCTTGGTTTTTAATAATATTCTTCAACTGTGGAAACTGGGATTCCCTGAAGAAATGACTGATTCTAGAACTGGGACGGGATATAGAAGATGAGCCTGGAGTATCCTACAGCACAAGAAAATACGAAAGTGCTCAAACACACACACACATACAATCATGGGAATTATAGGTGGGGGAGAGGGGTGGGAGGTTGTCAGTTGGTTACTGGAGCAGACTGAAAGAGCCTCCAATAGTCAAAACTGGAAAACTTTGCATCACAAAATAAAGTAATATTGGATTATGACCCAAAGTATAAAATAAATGTCCATGACATAAATATGTGATTGAGTAATAAATAAATCAGAAAGAATAGACAAATCTCTTTTGCAGCAGAATTTCAAATAATTGATGCAAGTATTCCACCCGCATGAAGGTGGAACATAGCTCCCTACTCCTTAAGTGTAAAATGCTTCTAGTAACTTCCTTTCACAGAATACAGTAAGTAAAGGGGGGGCGGCAGGGAGAGTAACTTTATAGTGCAGGTCCCTGTGCAACAATATTGCAACCAGATGATCAATGATTAAATCAGCTGTGATGGGTCAGGTTGACAGCATGGTGATATGATGTGATAAAAATGGCAATTTATTTACCCCTTTGGGAAGGAAGTAGTTTTCTTTCCCAAAGCCAATATCCCCAGTCTAATCATAAGAAAAACATTCAGAGAAATCCCAAATTCAGGATATCTTATAAAATAGCTGACCAGTGTTTCTCAAAACTGTCAATGTCATCAAAAACAAGGAAAATTTGAGAAACTGTCATAACCAAGGGGAGACTGATAGACATGACTGAAAGTCACATGGTGTCCTGGATGAGACCCTGGGACAGAAAAAGGACATTGGATGAAAACTAAGAAAATCTGATAGAGTCTTTAGTTAATATTAATGTACCAATATTTTTTTATTAACTATCACAAATAAACCATACTCATATAAGAGGTTACTAATAGGGGAGACGCGTTGTGATGTTTATGGGAACTCTCAATGTTCTTTGCAAATTTTCTATAAATCTTAAACTATTTAAAAAAGTTTATTAAAAGTATAATATGTGGAAATGGCTTGGCATTTAATATACGATAAAAAGTAAGCATTTAAAATGACTTATTTAAAATGTGTTATTAGTTTCACAAATTATATATAACATTCAACAAACCAGTGACTCACCAACACACCTCTGTCTCATTTTGCTGTAAAATTAGATCAAATAAAACAACCTAATGCATATAATTAATATGCTAATCTTAATAGTCCGAAGAGCATGCCCAAGAAGAAATGGTATTTTGTTATTAGTATATGCAGAAAGCTTTAAAAATTTTTAGAATGTCAAAATATATATTTATTATTTTTAAGGAATTAATTATCATGTAAAGTTAAAATGCAATTTAAAATATATTGGGTCAATCTCCCAAATCAGGGCCAATATACAGGAAACAAAGAAAATATTTTAAATAACCATTGTGAAATATTTTTCTGTCTTAAAATATTTGGGACATCCTGAAACTGCCTAAATTCCAATAACAGGGAGATTACTAGCTTCTTTTTAAGGTCTTTAAAGTCTGACTGATGGCACAAATATTATAAATGGACTCTTTGGAGAAATATATATGTACATTCAAAATAATGAGATAAGGTTAAAAAAACAAACTATGCTGTTACATTTCTTGGGCTCTACACAGATCTGGAGAGAAGTAGGAAGACATTAATTTGAAGTCTCCCATAATGTATGTAACTACTGTCCTGTCTTATATGCAGCCAACTTGGTCAAAATGGTAAAATCCTCTCATTTAAATTGACTTTAAAATATATTTAAGTGGGTTGTTTTGCCCTTCAGATTAATTTTCAATGTTTCTTTCATTGCTAGCCGATTTGAAAAAGTCCACTAAAATGGCCAAATTAAGGTTAATTCCCAACAGCTAAAAATAATTTTTTGAGTCAGTGAATCTCTGTTGCATCCTTAGAATCTCTCATTTTGAAAATGCCAAATTGACAGATCACTTCAGATGCTTGGGATAAGGATGAACAATCATATACAATTTTTTAAAAATGTATTTATGACTAGGACCACATATGTGAGATTCTGTTTTTGTTTGTTTTGTTTTAATCTGAATTATTCTTGACAAAGGAGTTGGTTGTGTTTAACACATAATCAGATCTTTAATTCTTTGCTTATTATATGTCTGCTATTAATTTCTTTCACCTTTCTTTTTAAGTGAAAAAATAAAAAATAATTAATAAAATAAGATCTGGTGTTTAAACCCAATGACTCAGGGACACCTGAGAAATTATTCCCTCAGAAAAGCCACAAAGACCCTTGAGGTCACAGATATAAAAATGATTTATTTAGCTTTTTTAAATGGTCATTTTGCTCATGCACTAATCTAAACATGTTGGTGTAATTTCCTTGAGAAAATCATATAATCTTTATACAGGGAATTTAAAGAAAATCAGAAACTGGTTGTCCTCATGGTATATTACACTTATGTATATGCTTTTTAGGCTCATATAGGTGTGTGTATGTTTGTTTTAGCTGCTGTCACTGAAAAATCAGAATGCTTCACATAAAAATATGAATTTCTAGCTTCTTTGGAAAGACAAACACACTGGCCAACAGGACTCTTTCTCTAAAACAGTGTGTTTGAGCTTCCTGGTACTAGTCCCATTTTGTAAGGCTGTTTGGGCCATTTGTAAACCAGCTCCTAGAAAAGATTCTGTGAAATTTATGACAGTATTGATTTTCTGTACATATTTAAGGGAAAAGAGTCCAAAGCTTTCATGTCCATAGCTTTAGAGAAAAAATGGCACCACTCTAAATCTATTGCTGTTAAAAATCAAGCATATTTGCATAGACACTTTCATTTTATCTCTTCCTTCCATTCTTTCATTCTCATAGCTCGATTCCAAAAAATGCTTTCAGCAAATAGATAAGTATTTATAAAGCTTCACTCACAACATTGTTAATCTGACCTGAATTTTTCTCCTGCCACACAGAAAAAATAACTGAATCTAATATTTACTGAGCTCTTACACTGACTTTGTTTCTCTTCTGTTTGACCTATAGCTATATATCATTGCTCTTATACCATAACAACACATGGTTTTAAGACCCTATTCTAGATTTCCCTCACTCTGTAATGTGTGACTTATTTATTTATTTATTTATTCATTTAGTGTGTGACTTTAAAAAGAATGCTAACAGGAATTAGTGAAGCAGCAAAAGTAGACACAAATATAAACAATTCATTAGTTCATAGGCCTAAAATGTGTAGCTTTAAAACATTTAGTTATAAACAAAAGTACAGTTATTAGTCACTGTCACACCTGTTAATCCACATTTAACTTTTTTCTTGTCTTTATTGCCTAGCTTTTCTCCTCATTTCACTTACACAATCTGAAGTTTGAGTATCGGTGTCAGCATTTCTATTTGCCTCATAAAAAAGAAAGGGATGTTTTCCTATGCCAGTAGGCTTATCCTATTTTAGCAAACTGTCAGTGAAAATTTGTCGAAAAGAGTTCTTATTCTTCACTAAACTTTTGGATTCATCTTGAGTAAATCTATTGACTTATGATACAATTGGCATTGGAATTATTATTTTTAATTTGGTCAGAAATCCAGTGTAGACATTTCCAAAGTAGACGTACCCAAATTTAGTGTAAAACTGCTCCAAATTAACTATTAGAATATGCTATTTAGTGTCAATGATTTAACGTTTATAAGACAAAATTAACTGGACTATGTAAAACAATATTTGAAGGAAATCATACTTAAAAGTCTATTTTAAAAAGCAGACAAAACTGGGCTGTAAGATTAGAACACAAATTCCTCCATAGAGCCTCTTTCACTAAATGGCCCCAGCAAGTTCTATACAGCCAATAGAATTTGAGAAGTTCTAATTCAAAAAGATTGAGTTAAATAATAGTGGGGTTTTTTTTGAAAAAAAATTAATTAAGGTATAATAAATAGGTTATTAATTTCAGTGTTATTTATTTTTATGAGTACTTTAAGAAAAATTTAACACTAAGGGGACATTAACAGCACTTGGTAAAATGTCTCCATCACAATGAAATTAACAATAGCTCTTAGGCCCTTGGTCTATTTTTAGAATAGATTTCCAGTATTTACAAATTATTTCTTTAATGATTATCTTGTTTATTCCTCATAACAACTGGGTAACATGGATATATTTATCTACATGTTATAAAACTGGAAATGTATTTAAGTGATTCTACCATGTGTCTAATATGTCACTAGGAATGAGTTAGAAAAACAACCTAGTTTTCTATTTTTTATGTTCAATTTCCATTTAAAGAGTTATTTATGATCACCTGTCATTAGCCAAACAGTTTTCTGAATTCTGGGAGGTAGAAAAATCAATTAGGATATGACTCTGCCCTCAGTGAGCTCATAACTTCATAGGAGGGCTGATTTTTAACTGTAACACTGGTGGGATATGTGATATAATAAAATTATGTGTAAAGAAATAGTGTGCCAGGAAACCAGCTCTGGGGTAGGGGGAGGGGAAGAGCCCTGACTAGCCAATATTTATGGTGTAAGTATTTCTATCATGGCTGTCTAAAAGTTCCTGGCAATTTAAAAGTCAGCTTGAAAATTCCTGAATATTTAATAATAAGGAGTTATGATTTCTTTATGTAGAAAATGGGAGTCTCTGGAGGGGTTCACAAAACTTATTTGAAGAACAACTAACAAGACAGCCCAAGCACAGATGGATTCTGCCAAATGGCCAGACCCTCTACAAACATGGCAATCTATGTATTTTTAACAGAATTTAAATACTCAGACCACAATCTCTCTCATCCTTTCTCTCATCTCTTCCTCTGTATTTATTGGACAAAGGAATATAAGGAATAAAATATATGGTGTGAGATTTAGAAGCAGAATGTAATCATAGTTCTAAAAAGCACATTAAACTGGAGAATTAAGCAATAAATGCAACAGATTGTCCCGAAGGCTAATAAATAAACCTCCAATGTGAGAAAATATTTTATTCTTGACAAGCTTTAAATTTTTATTAAAGAGATTATAAAGCAGGGTCTGGTATTCTGAATTTTCACCTCTGGGCAAATAAGCTTTGGATGTTTTGTAGACTGTCAGTAACAATATTACACCTGGTTTCATCTAAACAAGATTCTATGAAGTTGATTTTTTTTTCAATGGAATTAAACAGGCTCCACATAAAAGGTATAATTAGGATCAAATAAAGGTCATTTGACTGTTAAGTGTTATTTCCCTTTCAATTCTAAGATTTCTCTAGATACTATTTTCCCATTGACCTAATATCCCTCTCCTAGTCTTGCTGATTGGCTAGCCTAAAGATTTATAATCCAATTCCAAAGTTTACTTCCAATATGTTGGGAGAATTTTCATTTTCTGTCTTTTATTTATGCTTTTATCTTATCCATTTGGAACTAGTTTGGAGTTTAATTGCCATAATTGCAAGGATAGCAGTGTTGCTAAAATTACTTTAGGGTAAATATAATTGTGGAACTCCATACGTATATATTTTCCATAGAAGCAATAGTAACAACTCACTTGTTAAGTCATCCTTTAGTTCCTTTAAATTTCAATAAACACAAGTGCCTGTAAGCTTACTGAAACTTACAAAATGAATGAATGCTAAGTCCTACAAGCCAATCAGATAACTTCTCTAAACAATGTATCTTAGAGTTTGTAGTCATAACCATTTTTAGCAAATTATTGATGAAATGTTTTCAATGTTGCCAAAATCTGAAACAAATTTTAAAACATAATTATATGATGATAGATACAATTATCCATTCACCAATCTCTGCCTTTTGATTAGGGTGCTTACTCCATTTACATTACTGTAATAGGATTTGTCTGCCATTTTGTTATTTGTTTTCTATGTATCTTATGTCCTAATTTTCTTCTATTTCTTCATTACCAGTGATACTTTCTAGTGTACCATTTTAATAACCTTACGATTTCTACTTTTAAAGTTATTTTTAGTAGTAGTCCTGGAGATTAAAATTAACATATTAACTTAAGACAAGTTAATTCAAATTAATTTTGATGGCATAACAAATTTTGCTTCAATATAGTTTCATTCCCTTACATCACCTTTGTGCTATTACTATTACACAAATCACTTTTTTATATACCATGTGTCCATCAACAATTGTATAATTATTGTTTTATGTAGGTATTTTTAACTTTGCCTTGCACACTAAACTTTAAGACTGAATGATATCAAAAGGATGAGAAATACTTTGTCTGGAATGGGGTTGCTGTTCTAGATAAGAGAGAACGTGGCTATCCCAGGCCTGTGTATATATTCTTTGGATTGAATTAAAAACAGAAAGAAAATTTTATTTAAAAACTTACAATAGGGGATTTTCATCACTCTTTTCATATTCGCTCACCTTATATTTTCCAATTAGCGGCTGTCTTCATGAGTCAAGTCCTACTAATATCTGTATCACTGCCCTTGAACTGCTTATGGTGCAGTCAACACAATGGAGTAAATTAGGAAACAATGGGGTCAGTAAAAAATCTTGACTTATGCATTAAGAGAAAAATTCTGGTCTTTCCTCCATCCCCACTACAGTGTGTAGTGTGTACATCTTTCAATGCTTGTTGGCCTCGGTTTTCCAGCTCTTGTGGTAAAGACCAAAGGTCGGACTAAAAGGCGGTTTGAGTTTGAGTTGTAAGTTTCTATAATTAAAAATATATTTCTTTCTTCTAGAAGCTCTTTGCTTAGCTTTTAGTAGGATAGAAAAAAATCTTTCCCAAATTGTCAAAACCATGTTCTTATGAGGAAACATAATTTCTTTTTCTCATATTATTTTTATTATATTTTATCTTGCAGTGTCCCATATTTATTATATTTATGTCTATATGCTGGCATCCTCTGTGGCTAAGAAGTGCACCAAATCTCAGGTATAGTGTGGTAAACTGTTTTTAACCAAAGCATCTAGATATGTCTCCAGTAATCTGTGTATATATTTACTATGCTTTATTTTAATTATAATCAATTTAGAATTGATTGTGGCCCCTTTCTCACTCAAAAGTGGTTTTGGAATGTACTAGGTCAAGGAGATATTTTCTTAAATATTGTCATACTTTTGGCAAATGAGTATATTACTTAGACCTCTGCAAACCCCCAAATGTTTGTATATTCTGCTTTTAGACTCTCCTGATGATATTGAGGTTGAAATGTAACTATAAAATCTGATGTTATTTCCAGGAAGGTCACCTTTAAATAAGAATGTGCATGTGTGTGTCTTTTTCATGTGTTATGTATTTGCTTGTTTCTTTTTCATACTTTACTTACAAGTTTTATTTTAGCTTCATTTAGTTTTTCCTTTTTTGGTTCCTTATATTTTAGAGATTGAGCAAGTTTAATATAGAAGTGATATAAATTGTTGCGCTCCTTGAATTTTCATATGTGTTAAATGAGGAAAAGTGAGGAGACTAGGACTAGATACTCTATAAAATCATGCAACACTAACATGCTTTGCTAATTTTATAAGGGTTACGAATAATAGTAACAATCAGCTTAAAATAATACCAGGTACCATTCTAAGTGCTTTGCATATATGAGCCCAGAAAACAACCCTGTGATTTAAAAAAATTTCACAACAACCCAGTGAGGTAGGTAAAATTATTATACTCATTATACAAATGAGGAAGCAGAAGCACACTGAGGTTAAACATTTTGCCTAAGGTTACACAGAATACTCATACCCACTGTGAAAGCATATAAACTACAACAATGGAAGAGACTAGACAAGGAGACCAAAACAGAGGCCATTGCCCTTCCTTGGCTTGCATTGCTACGTTTCCTCCTTGCTCCTTTGGGTCTTCAGGAAAATTAACTCTCCATCTTATTTGACTATAAAATCAAGCTGATATCCATGCTCTGGCTACAGTGTCAATCTCTTGTCTTCCTTGCTCTCTGAGCTGATGTTTTAAAGCCAATATGTTAAGTGAGAAAATCTGGCTGACTCTGTTTTCCCATCAATTTTAAACATTTTTAGTTTGCCAATTCTACATTCATTTGGGTATTACTTGAGGCATATGTAAGCTTAGAGTATTGTAATATATTCCACGGATTTTCATAGGACTGAGTTCATTTGAAAAAATAAAAATTCTCCCCTGTTTTTCTTCTACTAGTTCCATAGTGTCCCATTTCTTCCTGTAGATTTGTACTTACTGCCTATTTTAGGCAGACTCCTACATATGGCTTCTACTGGCTGAGAAAAGGAAAAGTGTAAAAATGCCTCAGGCAAATACTAGAATTAATCTGATAGGACAGGCAGGCCAATTATGAGGGCGCGGTGATATATACACATATACTTTTTATTTTTTCCAGTGGGGAAAACCAAGGTAGCAAGTTGCAAGATGACTGGTCCTCAGGAAATCTTTGTCTATCAAAGTAAATACTGGAAGAAAGAACCAGTGATGTCGTTATTATTTAGCTGTTACATAAAACTAAATCTGTAAACTGCTTTGTTAACATTTTGGGATAGTTTGCATATGGAACTTTTGACGTAAGTTAGTTTCCTATCTTCATTTAAAGATAGTGAATCAGACAAAACTAAAGCATAATATCCCTTTTTCTTAGAAAACGTTGAACAAGTTCCAGTACACACACAATATACATATATCTGTATGTACTTTTTTGTTGTTGTTAGGATTGCTAGGATACTCCAAACCCTTTTACTCTTCCTGAACTTGCGCTGCAATTTGAGCCATGAGATGGAGGTTTGGTGACTGTATTGTGAATGTCGTAACTATCCAATGTCATTTGTATATATTTAGCCATTAATTAATTAGAAACAGGCACAAAGTATACACTTTATGTCAGGCATTGTATTGGAACTCTAAAAAAAAATCAGTTCAGGTCACATCTTCATGGATCTCACATGAGGAAAATAAAGCAAATCTTAGATAAAGTTTCAAATTAATGTAAAATTTCAGCTGTGATTAAATGTTCTAAGGAAGGCAGCAATGTAATGCTATTAGAATCTACAGTATGTACTCTAGCCAGAAGGCATTTGTGCAATCTGAAGGAGGATAGAGGATAAGAAGGTGAGACAAGCAAGTCTGAACAATCAAGGTGCTTCCTTGAGAAGATGAAAAATAAACAAAGCTTTGAATAAGAGTGAAGGAAAGCTGTGTGGTTATCTGGGAGTAGAGTATTTCAGAAGGAAAAGGAAATGCTCCCTTTGAAGCATCCTGTATACTTGGCATGTTTGAGGAATAGCAGGAGGCCAGCATGAGTGACAGAGGATAGTATTGTGACAAAAATTCTCTCCTTGACCAAACTCTAGCCAGGCTCCTCTGAGCCATCTTCTCTATAGCCCTCCACCTTGGCCTATAAAGAATTGAACACATACTGACATAGATTCTAACAGCACAAAGCTGCATCCCTATGATGACCCTAGCCTCCCTGAGAAAACTCAAGGCTGGCAAAAGAATTTACTGTTTATTCCAGCCAACAACTGATGATAGATGGCAGAGTGGGAGCTTAACCTTGATATGTGCCTGTGAGCAAACTTAGATGGGTTTCCCATGCACCTCCTCTCTCACTTTTGGTAATTTTAACGTCCCTGACTCTACTCATGCTCTTTCATCATCCCTCCCTACTCCCTCATCCTCCCTTTAAAATGCTCAGTCACCTCTGCACAGCTTGGAATGGAACTTAACTCTTTGTCTATTGTTAGTAGTTAACTGAATAAGTCTGTTTTCACCACTTGAACTAATGTCTGGCTCTGTTTATCTTTATAGTAGGAGGACACAAAGTCATAAATAGTAGATGGGAGCCTGGTCATATTGAGGCTAGCAGTCAATAATAAAAACTCTGGATTTTACTTAAAGTGGGAATCCATTAAAAGATTTGAGCTGAGAAGCTGAATAATAAGACATGTTTGCAAAGAAACCATCTAACTGCTACGTGGAGAAATGCCTGCAGACAGACAAGGGGGAATGCAGGGAGACCAGTTAGGAAGTTGGTGGCGAAAATGTGAAATGACAAATTTTGGATATATTTGAAGATAGCACTAATTGGATTTGCTAATGCACTGTTAGAGTTAGATTTTAATATGTAAGGATTACTTATATACAAAAGGAAAAGTAAAATATGATTTTACACTCTGCTCAAATATCTGTGTCAGATTTATAAATGATGATGATGTCTTTCCAAAACAATTATTCCATGGAAGAAAAGGCATCATTAGCTAATTAACAAAATCAGATATATGGTATACATTTCCCACTTGATTTTTTCCAGATCATTCAAAAGTGGTTAGTGACAAAGACAGACAAATTCAGTAGACTAATTAGCAGATAATGAAGGACAATATTATTGAGGGCTCTCTTATATAAGATGTCCTATTCTGTTTCCAAAGAAATACATGCTTTTTTCCCCCAGACATTAAGAAAAATAGGAAGATATATTTTGTGTTTTCAGAAAATATTTTTATATGAAAAACAAACTCAGTAAGTGGTAATAAGTGTATTACCCACTGGAAGTTAAGTTTCTAGTCTGGTAATTACAGCTGTAGAAAGTAGAACAAATAACTAGAATGCCTGGGTCTTTTTTAAGAGACAATTTATGCAAAAAAACTGTGCTTTATTTGTAGTGAGTGTCAAACTTCATCCTAAATTTTATTAAATAGCACACAATTATGATCCTTTTCCAGGCACTCTGAATAATTATACATTTACTTTCATCCAGCCACCTATCCAATCTTATCTAATGACCATGAAGATTTGCTTAATATATTTTTCATTTTTGCAGTGGAAAAGACATATATCTGAAACTAAAGTAGGAAAATGGTTTGAAATAGCATGTCCTATTTATATTTGAATAGTTGAAAATCTATTATTTTTATCATGAAAAATACAGGAAGGAAATGTCAAAAATATGTTTTAAATGCTTAATTGAAAGTCTATGAATTCATACTAACCAAGTTTCTTCAGGGAAGTTAAAGTGTGGGAGTGTGATTTTTATGCTTATCCCAAAAGCAGAAACTTTAAAGGAATTTATTTACTTAGCAGATGGATCTGAGTTGGAATCCTACTTCTATCATTTATAAGTTGAGGTTCTCTGAACTTCAGTTTTCTCAAGTCTGAAATGGGGTTAATAATTGCATGAGATTCTTGTAAGAATTTAATGTGATAACACAATAGAGTGCTGGTCAACCTCCTTGATTTTTTCACCTGGGCCTCGGCTCCCTCGGAGTGATGGAGCAGGGCACTGGGAGACGGGACATGACAAATCTCTCCAGGATAGTAGATTACCATTGAAATCCTTTCTGTTAATTAGTGTTGTTTTTCTTGACTAACACTGAATGGTATTCTCTGTATTTATATAACAGCCATTCATACTCTCCCAAATGGGTCCGTGTGAGAATTCCTGAGAGTGTTTCTCAAGGAGCCTCTCTACTTGCCAATTCCCTAGATTTTTCTTGCTTCCCTACCTTAAGCAACCACCTGCAAGGGTACAATCCCAATCTCTTGCTGCTGGAGGAAACTTGTCAGCTTTTTCAGGTAAAGTAAAAGTTTAGTGAATGTGTGATGTTCCAACCAGATCCAATTATCAGCTTGCTGGTCTTCCAACCTCCAGCTCCTGAAAGGGTTAGCAATTAACAACCCACAGCTGTACCCTCTTATGGCAAAATTTCCTTGGACAAATTGGAACTGTCTCATCATAGAGGCTATGAACCACCTTTTCCCTTGTTCCCCTCTGCCAATTGGGGAAAAGACCTCAGCCAATGACTAACATCAATGAGGTCTAAAATTTCAACCCCTTCTGTTGAGTTGAACCCACTCTTTTGGCCCATTTGTGTTTCAGAGTTTTGCCTGGATCAGACCAAAGTGAGTTTTCAACTGAGACCACGTTATTTCTTAGTTTTAAATCCAGTGTGTTATCCTGTTTCTTTCAGTCTTCTGTGAGCACACCCCCAATACATCCACTTAACAAGAATCTTGTTCTGGGCTCTGCTTCCAATCTAAGACAATAAGCAGTGTGATTGGAGCCTGACTGGTTTTGTGATGTCCAGCCCATGTGAAGCCCATGCATTTGAATGTGGCTGCTTCCAGCAGAATATGTCTTCTGCAGTTTTCTAGAGTCCTACTGCTCTGTGCCATCTTAAATCCAGTCTAACTTATATATTAAGGAGCACATGTGAGACATTTCTGAGGACTCCTAGAAGTAATAAAGTTTGAATAAGCTCAGAACAGGTATTATTCCACATTACTTATGATTTCATAGGAGAGAAAAGCCTTATTTCCAATCATGTGTTATTTGACCCAAATGTTATTTGAGAAAATTCTAGATGGAGCCTAACCTGGTTGTATTACTACAGCTCAGAAAGGGTTACATTATTCCTGGTTAGATGACATTTTTGGATTCCACAAGTATTTAACAATTTTTGTTGCATATTATGAAATACAAGTCTTAGCGTTCTGGCTGATATCCTCCTTGGCTTATATGCAGCTAGCAGGCATAGATAGCACTTTTCTATAGTTTCTTCATTCTGTTGATTATAACCCAGGTATCTTTCTCATGACCTCCTTTTTCTCACCCTCTCAAATTAGAGATAGAAAGATTCATGTATAGCCATGAGATAAGAACTATCACAGGAAGGATGACTAAGTATTTCTAAAACTACTCCCTTGTTTTACATAATAAGAACCCTCTCCTTTTGTCTCACATTTGCTGCCTTGATTTCCCTGTGGAAAGACACATATTTAGGTAATATTTTTAATGCTTTTATTTCTCAGTTAGAAAAATAAACCCTCCATTGCAGTTATTCACACTTCTAAATAGCTCGTTCACAATTTAGGAAAATTTAGGTTGAACTTGATAAAATACCCAAATGGAAATAATTCAAGGAAAAGAGTTTTATGGGAATAAAACTAGGGCATTTCTTGAAATCAAAGAAGAGTTTAACAACTAAACATCTGGAAGTCAAGGATGGCAAATGTTTTTCTGTCTTTCATCTTTATTCTCTATGGAGGTTAGTTTATGCTTTTTCCACATGTCATAAAATATAGTTGGTGACAGTTGCTGCACATTATATCTTACAATTCCAGTGGCAATACAAAGAATGTTGTGGCTCTTTTTGGAGTCTAACAATCCCTGGGAAAAGTTTTATTGGCCAGGTTGGCTCAGGCGCTTACTCCAGGACTAATCAACTGGGAACAATGGGTGAGATAATGTTATGCTTAATGGAAGTTCTCGTGATAATCCTGTGAAATCAGTAGGGGAGAGTGGGCATTACTATAGAAAAGTGCAATTCATTAGAAAAAAAAAAATCAGGTATGCCAATGCCAACCACTACACACTCTGTGCTAGTGCTGGCCTCTTGGGTGCATAAGTTAGTATAATTAATCTAAACAAAAATTGGAGGCCACTATTTCCATTATATGAGTGTCCTAAAATGAAGAACCTTGAAAGTGGTAGCTATCAAATTGCCAAGCCACTGTGAAGCTATGTTTTTTTCTCTAAATCGGATTTCTTTTACTTTACTTTCTCCTGGTCTATGGTTTAAATGAAAGACAGCTCTTTATGTTTATTAACCAAAGGGTGGCCCTCTTTAATATCTTCCTTCTGCATACTTTAGCCTTGTGTTTCCTGGAGGATCACATACCACAGCCCCACACTTTGTAAGTCCAGAAGTTTTATCAAATTTTCTACTTTCATGAAGTCATAAACCCCAGCAGGAAAATTAGAAAAATGTGTTTCTAATGGCTTTTATCTACTGATAGGCATTATTCATAACAGACATTTGTAATATCAAATGTTTGTTACAGAGAATATTTCAAAATGTAGATTTGCATAGTTATGGCTTCTCTACAGATATAGATAATTCTTAATTGGATTGGAGTATTAGGCTCTTATGAAGAGCTCATAGTTTAATGAAAGAGTAAGGTAAGTTACATGTGCAGGGATTAAATAAGAAAAACACTGCAAAAGAAAGGTAAGAATGTAAAGTATTTTGGTGTAGCTAAAATTAGTTGTCCAATTTATGGTTTTATAGAAGTAGGCTACACTATAAAACCGACACACACTTTTTCTTCCAACTTTATTTTTTCTCTTTAGGCTAATATGGACTTGATATTCAGCAATACCTTTTATCTGCCAAACATCCAATATTAATGTTTTCACTTGGGAATAAGCTAATAATTATACTTAAAACTTTGATTGCAAGTTGCCTTAAAACTTTGAATACTAGTTAGAACATTTTTACTCAAAACACAAAGTTATGCTAAAATGTCTTTCATATTTGATATTCTACCAGAATAATTTGTCAATAGATCTACGAATTTAAGAGGTACTGTATGTTCAAAGTATCTGTGGCATTATTCATTAGTGATAGATTTTTATTTTATGAGTAAAAGAAGTGAATGGAAACACACATTCAGCTCTAACATGTTACTGATATGTGAAAGAATACTACCATATAACCTTTTGTCTTGAATGTGTATTTTTTTAAAGTATCTTTTTCTTCAATTAAATGCTTATCACAATATATAAAATGGACAAGATTTTGTTTTTCTTGGCAAAATGAAAAATATAAACTTTACAAACATTAGATCGTCAAACAAGTTGTGTTATTTGGTACATAAAAGTGACCTTATATAAAAATCTCTTTGAAAACTATTGGACAAATAGATGTGAAAAAGAGTGCACTAGAGCAGGGTCTCCATAAGAGATTTCAGTCAAAACTCAGTTTACAATTTTATTGCTGGTATGAAGGTAAATGAGAATAAGGATGGCAGTTCAATAGTTTCTTGCTCGTTCTGACACTTTTATTATTAAATAACTTAGAAAAAATTTGAGTTATAAACCTGCTATGTTTAGAGAAATAATGGAGAAACATTTTTTTCTTAATGAAATAAAATGAAAGACAGCTATAAAAGATTATTATTCAACCAATTTGTCATCAGAAGAATTTGGGTGATACTAATCTATGTAAAGCGTATCCTATTATTAACTCTTAATTATGAGCTTGGAAAATAAAGTGACAGACAGGAGCAAAATGTATGCACATTTAAAATAATTATGAATCAACAAAATTTGCATACCTTAAATCAACAAATAGTATGTCAGTAACTTCTCAATGCTGAGAAAAATATAAATTCTTTCACTGATTACAAATGTATCTGTGTGTATGTGTATGTCTGCATGCATGTATATACAAACATATATGGAGGCAGTGTGTAAAATGGTTCAGAGAAAGAACTCCAGTCTGGGTATGAATTCAGGCTCTGGCATTTACTGGGTGACTTTGATATTGGACAAGTTACTTAATTTTCTGTATATCAATTTCATTAGTTGTAAAATGTGAAAAAAAAAGTAATATCTGCTTTGTAGATTGTTGAGGTTAAATTTAAAAGCCTAGCATAAACACTATATAAATTGTTAAAATACAGTATATATACGTATATATTATACATATTTTTACTTTCCTATTTCTGAAGACCCATCATAGGTATTACAAGAAATACAACATGTGCGTTTTGACTCTGAGACTTGTATTCTCTATTCTGGCCTCACTTCTCACTTAATGCAACAGAGCATCAGGAAAGAGAAAAAAAGAAAAGATCAATTGAAGTTCATGATTTTTCAGGTTCATTGGCACTTAAAAAGCTAAAGCATAGGCAGGCAAGGCTCACAGCTTGGTATTTCAGCCATACACATCTCAAAGGGGTAGGGCTTTATTTAATTAGCAACTGACTTCCCAGAGCTGCAATGATACTCTGCTGAGCTTTTAAGTGAGGAATGTGAACTTGGAGCCTACAATCTTGAACAAAGCCAGATTCTGTATCTCCATTTGCTGTTTTAGCAATGTTCTCCATCAGGAATGTGGTATATAGGAAGAACATAAAAATTTCCTAACTCTGGGCTCCTCTAGCATAAACCTTTTACCTTGTTACTAACCGGGTGAACTACTCCAATGTGCTCAATCTCTTATGTCTACATTTCCTCACATTTGTCATAAAACATTGGAGTATTAATGTATTCTATAAAAATAAGTCTTTGTTTTGCTGTATCGTTAATTCTAGTAGCTTGCTAGAATCATGACTTTCTTCTTGCCCATTTTTTTTTGTCCATATCTCTTTGTGATTTAATAGTTCAATTGTGTTTACCCTAGTTTGGAGGTTGCTCCCTCTGTGTTTTATCACACAGGTTCGCTACCATTTTGGGCCTGCTTGATGTTTGTGCAAAGACTGAGATGGATAAATATTGCAAATCCGTGAAATAAACCAGAGATCCAACACTTTAGTGGAGAGGAGCTCTTTTTTGTATTTGCTGAAAAACGGATTGACTGAAAGTAAAACATAGTAGTGAAGTCCTTTCGTAAGAAGGAAAGCTGCTTAACACTTGTTAAATATGTAGAAAATGCCAGGCACTGTGCTGGACATTTTTCATCCATTGTTCCATCTAATTCTGATAACAAGTCACTGTGGTAAGGTTGAGTAACCCAATCTGAAAGTTCCTAGTTGAGAACTTATGCTCTGCGGAATATGGGTAGCCTGCTCATGATTTCACCTCTAAATGGTTCAAGCTCAGTGTTTGGATGTTGTGGCTTTATTTTTTTTCTCTTTATTTCAGAATAGTGCTTCTGTGGCATGATGCTCTTGGTGAAATCTGCTCAGGGTGGTTTGGGCCAAGTACGGAGTTGTTTTTGAGAGTGAGCAAGGGGATTTCCCTGTCCTTGGGAGCCCTGTGTCTGAGGGAGGTGGTGGACAGTTTGGAGGTTGTAGTGTTAAGTTTCAGAATTATAGAAATAAACCATGAATTAGCTAACAACAGAAGTGTTCTTTAGAAATTGCTAGCTTACTTGTGAAATATGAATTTATAAAAGAATTTTAGCAGCTTTACTGAAGCATAATTTACATGCCATAAAATTTACCCACTGTATATGTAGAATTCAATGATTTTTAATAAATCTACAGAGTTTTGTGACAATCATCATAATGCGGTTTTTGAACATTGTCATTCAAAAAGTTTCTTCATGCTCTCTTTCAGTCAATCCCCTCTGCCCTAAGAACAAGGCAACCCTTGATATACTTTTAGTCTCCATAGATTTACCATTTCTACATATTTACCATAACAGTACAATATACAGCCTTTTGTGTCTGGAGTTTTTAACTACTGTGATGTGTTGAGCATCATATCTGTTTCATCATATATCAGTAGTTTGCTTCTTTTCATTAGTAGTATTCCATTGTATAGGTTTACCACATTTTGTTTATTCATTCACTGGTTGAACATTTTGATTCAGTTCTTGACCATTATGAACAATGCTGCTACGAACATTTGCAAAATGGCTTTTCTGTGGACATTATGTTTTCATCTCTTAGATAAATTCATAGTTGGAAAATTTCCAAGTCACATATGAAGTTTAACTTTTTTTAAGACACCACTTTCCTAAGTAGCTATACTGTTGTGGTAGACAAAAGAATAGCAAGCCCCCAAATATGGCCATGTTCTACTCTCTGGAACCTGTGACTATGATATATCATATGGAAAAAGGAAATTAAGGTAGCAGGGGGAAAATAGCTGAGCTTATCCCGGTGGGCCCAATGTTAACACTAAGGGTCCTTAAAAATGTAAGAGAGGCAGAGGCAGGAGGCAGAGAGATGGCAGCATGAGGATTCAATACTCTTTTGCTGGTTTGAGATGTAGGGGTGGGGGGAGCTATGCACAAGGATTGAAGAGAGGCCTCTAGGAGATAAGGATGCCCACCCCAGCCGACAGCCAGCAAAAAACAGACCTCGGTACTACAATGGCATGGGACTGAATTCTGCCAACATTTGAACGAGCAAGGAAATGTATTCTCCCTAAGAGCTCATGAAAGAAACAGCGTGGCCAAAACCTTGGTCTTAGCCCAGTGAAACCCATATCGAACTTCTGACCTATAGAACTGTAAGATAATAAATGTATGTTAAGTTGATATGTTTTTGGTAATTACATTTGTAATAAACCAGTACAACCATTTTACATTCCCACCAGCAATGTATGAAGGTTCTTGTGTCTCAACATCTTTGCCAACACTTGTTGTCTTTTTAATTATAACTACTCTAGTGGGCTTGTAGTGGTATGTTACTGTGTTTCTAATTTGCATTTTCCTAATGAATAATGACATTAAACATCTTTTTGTGTGCTTATTTGCCATTCGTATATCTTTGGTGATTTCCTTTGGTAAAACATCTATTTGAGTTTGTTACCCATTTTTTAGTTAGCTTGTCATCTTATTACAGAGTTTTAAGTGTTCTTTATATAATCCAGAAACAAGTCTAGCAAATAAATGAGTTAATTTATCTGTATAATGTGAGGTATTCAATTGTCCCAGTACCACTTATTTTAAACAATTGCCTTGGAATCTTTGTCAAAAATAAATTGAAGATACAAAAACAGATTCATATCTGGATTCTTAGTTCTATTACATAGATTTATATAATCTGTATGACAACCCTTATACCAATACCGTGTTGTTCTTATTGCTGTAGCCTCATAGTATGTCTTTAAAATGATTAGTGTAGTTATATAACTTTTTATTTTCCAAAATTGTTTTGGTTATGCTAGATCTTTTTATTTTCGTATGTATTTTAGGATTCACTTGTCAATTTATGAAAAAAACAACAAACTAATTTTGACAGAGATAGTTTTGAATCTGTATATTAACTTAGGGAGAATTGCCATGTTGAATCTTCTTGTCCCATGATCATGCAATGTCTCTCAATTTGTCTAGATCTTTAATTGTCTCAGCAATGTTTTGTAGTTTTTATTTTGCAAGTTTGTACTGCTTTTATTAAATTTATTTTCAGTATTTTATTCTCTTTCATCCTATTGTATATGGAATTAGATGCTTAATTTTATTTTTGGATTATTTATTTCTAGATTATAGATATAATTCAGTTTTTAAAAATATTGACATTTGTCTTAATTTCCTGGACTGTTGGGATAAACAACAACAAATTTGGTGGCTTAAAACAACAGAAATTAATTCACTCACAGTTCCAGATACCAGAATTCTGAAATCAAGGTGTTGTCAGGTGGATGCCCCAAATTCCTTGGTATTGCTTGGCTTATAGAAGTTATCACTACAATCATTGCCCCCATCTTCACCTTCTCCTCTGTATGTCTCTTCTCTTCTGTCCATCTAATCAGGTTTGTCCTCAAGTTCAGTAGATTTGTATGAATAAATACTTGTCTATTTGTTGTTTTGTCTATTTTCAGAGCTCTGAATTTGTTGTTTTTGACAATTGTGTCTAGTTTCATAATTACTTTATGGAGAGGTGATTTGCCAAATTTTTCATTTCACTGTAGCAGAAAATGCCCAACTTGTAATATTTTATATTTGAGTCTCATGTAAATGTAGGTAAGTAGGAGAAAACACAATAATTTTAAAAGTCAAAAACAAATGTCTCTTCATTTGTCTAAATGGTAATTTTCCTAAAAGACAGCCTGTAGTTGGAAAACCAGAAACTAATGTAACTAAATTTCAGTGTGATTATTAGCCATGTAATTTAGAAAAGTTTACTTAAATTCTGTAAGTTTCTTCATCAATATAGAGTCGAAGGATAAAGATATTTATACACTAAGTTTGTTGAAGTATTTATTAAATAGCATACAAACGCACAGTGGTAATCAAAATATATATGTGTATATATACACACATATATGTAAATATATAGATATATAAAACATATACATGTATAATTATTTCTTTTTTTGTTTTTGTTTTTGTTTTTTACATCTTTATTGGAGTATAATTGCTTTACAGTGGTCTGTTAGTTTCTGCTTTATAACAAAGTGAATCAGTTATACATATACATATGTTCCCATATCTCTTCCCTCTTGTGTCTCCCTCCCTCCCACCCTCCCTATCCCACCCCTCCAGGCGGTCACAAAGCACCGAGCTGATCTCCCTGTGCTATGTGGCTGCTAAAACAAAAAATATCATAACAACAAAAATTCTCTACTCTTCATTTTTTTCAAAAGAAAGACATATTAGCACCTCAGTGTCTTGATTTTATATTATTAAGTTACTCTGTGTTCCTTTAAAGGAAAGCTGCATGAAAGTGAATATAGTAGTCATTAGAGCTGGTTACAAATATGTCCTTTTCTCTTTCTGACACATGGTGAAACTGTACTTCCCCAACCACCTTGAGATGATGTGCTATCCCCATGACTTGTTTTGGGAAGGAAACAAGAAGGAAATGAAATGTGATATTTTGAGACTAAAATTTTCAAAGCTAGACATGATTTGCCACATCCCAACTCCTCTGTCTTGGTGATCTCGAAATACAAGTCCAGCTGAAACAAACTCTTTTGCCAACCCACCATGGGCGTGAGTTATGAGTGAGAAATAGGCTTTTATTTTTCAAAACCATTGTGATTTTGTGCATGCTAGTTAATGCAGCATAGTTTAGCCTGATTTGCCTAATAGAGTTTTTCAAAATATAAGATTTACTGGTTTATACCCTTTAATATAAGTAATGCCCAGTAATATGCTTTAAGAATTCACATACTTAGAGTAGGGTTTTAACTAAAATCTTAAAGTATGCAAAAGTTTTATAAATTTCTTTGGGGAGCTCAGTTAAAGAGCTTATGTTACATCGCAGATGAATTCTGCAGTTACAAAATAATGGTAAACATAAACTGGTAGCTGAAAATATCCAAGCTAAAAGTCATTAAACTAGAATAAGTACTTGATAATGAATATAGACTCAGATAAATTCATATATTTAATCAAACGTTTCTGAAGGTGCTTTCTCTAACTGCTAAATTCAGAAGCACAGAAATAAATGCAAGTAATTTGAGTGCTCTGCACTGGCATTTAAATACAAGAGAAGAAATGTTAATAGGATAAGTACCAGAAAGGATTAAGTGTCAAACACCATAGAGGATTAGTTATTATCCTGCCTTTACAGGCACCCAAATTTCATGTGGCCAAGTAGATAGGAAATAGAAAGCCAATGCTACAAAATGGGACATTTTTCTTCTCTTTGCAATAAGCTTATACTAAAATCAGTTTCATTATGGCACATAACTAAACAAGTAACACAATACTTAAGCTGTCCTATGAATAATCTAAATTATAGTACTTTTCAATGTATTTTAGGAAAATTAAAAATTTTCCCATTTAAGATTACATTAAATAAACACATGAATTTGCAATTAAACAACATAGCTTCTACTTTTGAAACCAATCATTCATACCTATACACTGAGTTAAAGCTTTCTGAATTATTCAGAATAGTAACTGCAGAGATTTACTGTATTTTATTTCATTTACTGTATATATGTCATTGCAATAAGATATAAAATATATACATGTATGTATGCATATATATATCACATACATAAATATATATGTATGAATGTAAACAAACACATTCATCCACATACACACATACAATATTTACATATCTCTGAAATTGAGACGTATCTTACACTAGTGGAAGACTTAAAGATTATTTGAGATAGTAATGAGAACCCTGGCTATTGTATGAGAACCTTAAATTTTTCAGTAGATCAAAAATGTACCAGCATTAAAAATGTATAGAAATGTCATCAGTGATTTAGAAGGAAATGTTGGAGACAATTATGGAAAAGTCTTAGGAAATGCTGTATCATCGCTCTTGACAACGCAGTGACCAATGTTGTGTGTTGTGATTCAGTGACAATTCTGAATCAAAAATAAATTCAGAAAAATCACCTTTGGATACACAGAAGATTTAGAAACATATGAACCAATTTAGTTTGCTCATATTTTCTATTGTGTATACATATAAGAATGATACACAATTGAAAGAACTATCTCAGTAATTCTAAAAAGAACTCTTTTGACAAGAATACAACTGAAAAAAATATAAGTACATTGTTGTTTACATGTCAGCATTTTTTCTTTCTTAGTGTTCATAAAATAAGGTGCAGCTTATAGTTGATGACATCTGCAGTTCATGAAATATGGTAGTTTATTGACTGTGGTTTCTTACATTTTAACATGAAAGGCAAGTGCTGTTGGCATCTTTACTGGAAATGATATTCTAGTCGTTCAGGTCACTGAACGACTAGAATATAATACTCTAGTCATTCAGGTCACTGAATGACTAGAATATAATATTCTATTCAACTCATATTCAGGCCCCTTTCCAAGTAATTTCTAACTTTACATTATTTGTCTCCACATTACCTCATTTACTGAGGGTGAAAAAGGATAAAAGACAATATTTGAAACTCAAACTAGTTTCCAATTATAGTAAGATGGCTAGAATTATTTACTTAGTTGTTATATTTTACTTATCAAATTCCTATCAACAAATACCAAAGACTTACTGAATTTTATTCACTCATTCCATCAGTGAATATTTATTTGCAGAGTTCCTAATATGTGCCAGAAATTGTTTTAAGTTAAGATTGTTATTTTACAATGATATTTTTGTGGAGTAGTATCAGTATGTTACTATTTGAAAAAAAAAGATTTTGATAAAGAAAATTTCAAGAGGGCAAACTGTTTATTTAATAGTATTATGCATGAAACACTCCAAAGATATACCTTACTGAATTCTCTTCAGTGAGAGCAGAGACTTACGCCTGTGCTAGTCAATGATATATGCCCAGCATCTGGCCCAGTCCTGACAATTATAGTGTATGTTATTAAATAATTGCTGAATAAATGTTATCTTTACCCCTAATATCAGTAACACCAGTCAACTTGGAAAAGTTCCAATTCTTAATCACAGTAAAAAATAAGGAAAAACAAAAGTGTATAAAAATGTTTTAAAATATACCAAGCTAGGAAATCACAGAGAGAGAAAGAGAGAGTGTGTGTATGTGTGTGTATGTGTGTGTGTGTGTGTGTGTGTGTGTGTGTGTGTGCAGTTCAGGTATCCAATGGTGTCTAGTCATGCTGCTACACTTGGTACAAAAAGAAATACAGCTTGTTGCTTTTTCCTTTTTTTCTAATATGAAAGTTAAACTGCCAAATAGAAATCAGCAGGTGACATACTCAATAAATGTGCTGCATAAATGAAATTTAAGATGACTAATTCCAGAGTTACAAAAGGATATATGGTGGTACTCTACATAGAATGACAAGTCCCGATTTACTGGGGTCATTTTCAGACTATGCCTGTTGTAGCAGCATAATTATTAAAAAGTGTCCCCGGGCTTCCCTGGTGGCACAGTGGTTGAGAGTCTGCCTGCCGATGCGGGGGACACGGGTTCGTGACCCGGTCCGGGAAGATCCCACATACCGCGGAGCAGCTGGGCCCGTGAGCCATGGCCGCAAAAAAAAAAAAAAAAAAGTGTCCCCTTTCACTATCCGGAATGTCTTCATTTGTCTAAGAAGTTTAATGATCATCTGTTATTACTCATAACAACCCTTTTATGACAACTAGATATTTCATTCTACTTTTGATCACTAGAAATCTGTTTAGAAGGAATACATGGCATAGTTAGCTAGTTATGATATAAAATCTCATAAACCTCTTTATATTTTTATCAGATGCTTTCTGGTATACAGAAAGTATACACATTGAGTAGATAAATAAACTTGTATTTCTTCAGATGAAACTTGATTATAAAACTTCTTAGAGATTTAGTGAGAGCATTAATTTTAGAGTACAGCTTCAGTTTTAACTCTTTGTGAAGACAAATATCTATGAGTACAAATAAGTAATAATTTGTATACATCAACACATGTACAGGAAGGAAAATATTATGAATAAGGGGTGTACAAGAATCATTGTCATATATCCATGGGCAGGTAAACACATAGTATAAAATAAAGGCATGCTTCTAAGTGCTAACGGAAAGAAGTCCTGACTGCCTATGGAGTAGTTTACAAGGGAATCTCATTAATTTAGATTTTTTCAAAATTCAGACCATGTCAGATAATTTTACTTTTTCCTAAGAATATCAGAGTTATTATTAGAACTTTATATTTTGAAACATATTTTACCCCCTCCCTAATGTGGCAAGATCTCCTACCAGAAAAAGATATTTTTAAAAATTACCTTGTTTCGAATTTTAAATACAAATGCATAAAATTTTCTTCGAGTTTCAGCTTCAACTTGTAAAGAACTTGGATGTTATCAATTCTCTTCTTAAAACAAGAAAACCCTGAATAAACTGAAAAGCAACACCTTTTCTTGCATCCATTAATGCACTAAGATTTCAGAATAAACTGCCATCCAGAAATGTACAGAAACGGCAAATCCAGAGAGTCATGGTCAAGATCTGCCATAATTGATAAGTTGGATTTTATTAAAATTTCTGCTTTTTGAAAGATGCTGTTAAGAGACTCAAAAGACAAGCTAAATAAAGACTGGGAGAAATTATTTGCAAAACACCTATGTGATAAAAATATGTATCCAAAATATACAACAGAAATTCAACAGAACAAAATCAAACAATGCAATTAGAAAATGGGCAAAAAACCTGAACAGACACCTCACTGAAGATTTACAGATGTTATATAATCATATGAAAAGAGCCTCAGTATCATTTGTTATTAGATATTGAAATTAATTAAAATTAAAACAGCAACGAGAATTAACTTACACCTATTAGAATGGCAGAAACCCAAAAGATGGCCATATTAACTACTTGTGAGTATGAGCAACAGATACTCTTAGTAATTGCTGGTAGGGATGTGAAACGATACAGCCACTTTAGAAGACAATTTTGCAGTTTCTTACCAAACTAAACATAGTCTTACCAAAATATCTAGCAACTGTGATCCTAGTTTTTACTCATATTTTTGAAAACTTATGTCCACACAAAAGCCTGCACATAAATTCTGAAAAGAGTGTTATTCATAATCACCAAAAACTGAAAACACCATGATGTCTGTCAATTGGTGAATGGATAAACAAACTGTGGTACATACATACAATGGTATATTATTCAGCAACAACAACAAAAACTTGAGCTATTAAACCATGACAAGACTTGATGAATCTTAAATGCAAATAACCAAGAGAAAACTAAGAGAAAGGAACCAGTCTGAAATGCTACATACTTTCTGACTCCATACATATAATATTCTGGAAAACGCAAACTCTAGAGATGGTGTGCAGATCAGAGGTGATGGAAGTTTAGAGCAGAGAATGGAGTAGATTGAATAGACGAAGCACAGGCTGTTTCCAAGGTGTTGCAACTGTTCTGTAGGATACTAGAGCGGTGTATACATGGTATTAAACATTTGTCAAAATCCACAGAACTTCACAGCACAAAAAGTAAATCTTAATGTATGCAAATGAAAACAAAGGAGAAGTCAAAGAATCTCAGTTTAGAAGGTAGATGTGACAAAAGAAACCACATGTATTAAAAAAGCAATGAAACCCCCTCACTGAAGGAGATGAGGCTGGTGGAAGGTGCTGATATAAGTAAATTTGGAAATGAGTGGAGTGTGTAAGACTAAAGGCTAGTAGAACTCTAATCACTGCACTTAGTTGATAAATTTGTTTCCCAAGAAGACAGTAGTTAACATTTCTGATACTGTTATAAGTGTATATTGAAACTGAAAAAGTAAGTAAATGTTTGGTGACTAATGGGAGCCAGATTTCTCTCTATTGTAGGGGGAGGTTAAAGATAGGCAAGAAATGGGGCTTCCCTGATGGCGCAGTGGTTGAGAGTCCGCCTGCCGATGCAGGGGACACGGGTTCGTGCCCCGGTCCGGGAAGATCCCACATGCCGCGGAGCGGCTGGGCCCGTGATCCATGGCCGCTGAGCCTGCACGTCCGGAGCCTATGCTCCGCAATGGGAGAGGCCACGACAGTGAGAGGCCCGCGTACCACACACAAAAAAAAAGATAGGCAAGAAAGGGCTTCCCTGGTGGTCAGTGCTTAATACTCTATGTTTCCACTGCAGGGGCCATGGGTTTGATCCCTGGTCAGGGAACTAAAATCCTGCATGCCACGTGGCAAAAAAAGAAAAAAAAAAATTATATATATATATAGGCAAGAAATAGGAGGTTAGAATAAATAAATGTGGTAATATTAGGATTAGAGTTGGAGACGGGAGTATGAACTCATGTTTAGATTAATATAGATACAGTTTGCATATATATATGTGAGAGTGCCTAGAATAAATTATACCCCATTAGCAATGAGTACAGCTAGCATCCAGATCTTGGTTTTTAATACTATTATCTAACAAAAGAAACCAAGATTCCTTGAAGAATTAGCTGATTGCAGGAATGAGTCAAGAACTATACAACAGGAGATGGCAGCATCTTGTAGTGGCAGAAATAAAGCCACCCCCCCAAAAAATTTCCACACCCACCACTGATACAATATGTCAAAGGGATGCATGAGCCATATGAAAGTCATTTCAACAGCTAAAACGAACAATTTGAACAAGAAAGCAAGTAAAGAAGTATCGGATTATAACCCAAAGGATAAAAATTCTTGAAACTATACTGACATAAACACATTACTGGATAAATGAGAATAGACATATCTCTTCTATAGAAGAATTCCAAAGAATTTCTGTACATATACTATTCTTAAAGAAGTGGAACATAATTCTCCACTCCCTAAATGTGGTCTGCACATAGTTGCTTTCTTCCAAAGAATACAGTATGGAAAGTGAGGAAAAAAAAGAAAAAAGAGTAATTTTACATTGAAAAAACCTGACAAATGCTAGCTCAAGCCAGGGGGATCAAGGTTAACAACAATAAGTCGTGTTAATTGTGTGTACCTTTTATATATAATGAGAATGACCTCTGTGATCTTCCTCTTAAAAAACATTATCCCAGTATAATCTTAATTAAAACGATTACACATAAATCCCAACTGAAGGACATTCTAAAAAATACCTAACCAGTAATCCTCAAAAATGTCAAAGTAACCAAGAACAAGGAAAATCTGAGAAAATGTCACAGTCATGAGGAATGATTAAAGAGAAATAATGGCTAATTGTAATGAAATATCTCTAATGATACTGTGGGACAGAAGAGAGACATTAGGGAAAAACAGGAAATCTGAACAAAGTATGAACTTTTTATCAAAAAATATCAATATTGATTCATTGTGACAAATGTTAATCTCTTTTTTAAAAAATTCCCTTCTCTTTCCTTTCTTCCCCCCTTCCTCCTTTCACCTCCCTTTTCTCCCTCCCTTCCTTCTTTCCTTCCTTTTTCTTTCTCTTCTCCCTCTCTTCCCTTTCTCCCTTCCTTTCCACTCATTTAAATTCTTGGAAAAAGCTTGACGTAGCTGAGACTATTTCTTGTTTAACTACCTGGAAGGAAGTGAATTTAAAACTATCTGCACAGTATTATAGAATTGAAAACTGGTGGGAAAACATTTAGTTTGCAAGTAGGGTAAAACTTCAGAAATTTCATGGGTCTTGATGCACATGTTAGCCCATCGTATTTTTCTAGAGAACCCAAATTTTTCCTGTCTCCATCCAGCCAAACTCCCAGCTGAATGCAGCTGCATGCGTAACCTCAGCTATAGCCCAGGGAACAAAGAATTCTCCAGCTGAGTGCAGTTACCTACATGAGCCAGAGAAATAATAAATTGTTGTTTTCAGTTACTGAGTTTTAGAGTGGTTTATTATAGAGCAGTAGAAACCAAAACAGTAACAAAACTTAGAACTTTTAAGTCAATACAAATATTAATGGCAATATATAAATAAGAGACATGAGCAAAGTATTCATATAAGAGGATCTCTACCAGAGGATAAACATGGAAATATGCCTAAATTTATGACTAATTAGAGGTTAAAAATAAAGTTTACAATATTTAATACATTTCAGATTCTAAGTGTTTGTGAGTATGAAGCAACACAATAGAAAAATGTCCAGTGTTTGTAATAGAAAAATTTAAAACAATCTGAACTCCTTAAACAAGAAAATATATAAAAGAAAGTGACTTTCAGAGAAGTGAAATCAAATCAACTAGAGCTACATGTATCAACCTCATGAAACTGTAGAAACATAATGTAAGGTGGAAATAGCAAGTATTAAAAAGATATTTATATAGTATAGTACCATTTAACTATAATTTTTGAATAATGCAAAGAACTACATATGTTTAGTGAGCATGCGTAGGGCATGATAATCCTTGGTGAAGAGGAAAAAGTAGATTGAAGAAGTCCTCCAAGACCAGCTGCAACATTTGTAAATATCTTTTTCCTGAGAAATTATGAAGCAAATATGTGACAATGTTTAATTTCCTAGAGTTATTCTTATAAAAATACCAACAGAATATTCATGTTTTCAAGGTAAGCAATAAAGAATGTTATTTCTGAACCATACCGTGTTTTCTCCCCTCCCAAAAAACTACTGATTTGCATGGACAAGTATTTTTTGGTATCTTCCTGGGAGTTCTGTCCTTAGCCTGAAATGCCCTTATAATTGGATAGAGTATGTGTAAAGTTTAACATCTCTCTGGACCGATTTGGGATGCCAGCTTACTTATAGAAAGTTCTGAATTCAAACGCCTCAATTTTCTTTACCTTCTCTTGAACATGAATTAATTGGAGTATTTTGTTGCATGTATATTTTCTCCCTAGCCTTTCTTCTTCATTAAAATGATTTCAAAATAATTGGAAGCTTTCTGTTTTATTTCCATCTTTCCGATCCAGGCATTTGGTGGCAACAGTGACAGAATTAGCCTCAGAGAGATCTTCTGCTTCATATTCTGAGAACACATCAAAACTCCACAATGTCCCTCATGAAATATTGATTCTCTCATTCTTTCTTTGACTTTCTCAAGGGTTCCCATGATCTCAGCATCAACCTATTAACTAAGACTGACTTAAATGAATAGGATAAAATCTCCTCAATAGCATACCACTATCATGTAAAGCTACAAGCCATATTTCTCACAGTTCAATCAAAATTGTTTCATAACTGCCTAAGTCACTTTTACAACAATCTCAAATTCTGAAGAAAAAAATATATACTGAATATTCATATCTTACAATTTGCTTCACCCAAGCTAAGCCTCATTTTTTCATCTATTGCTCCACTCTCAAAAATTGCTACCCATCTCTGTGGATGTAATTTCTTTCTGTATTCAGCTAGTTCATTAGTCTCCACACATCCTGTAATATTATTCCTAACAACTTGGGCAATTTCTGTCACTAGCCCTATATTCTCAAATCCTGCCAGACTATTCCATTAAGTAAACAGGAAAACAGCACTACTTCTTTTGTCATGAATAAGGAAAACTGGATATTTGCTGTGTCCTTGCTAAGCACTTTTGTGGTCCTGGTAATGTCACTAAGCCTTCTGGGGCTTCAGTTTCCTCATTTGTAAAATAAACAAATTAAATTCAGTGGTACTTAAAATTCTTTCCAGTTCCACACTTCTGCAACTTGGCTTCAAATATCACTTCAAAATAAAATTTATAAATTAGATTTATTGCCATTGTTTGCTTCTTTCAAAACAAGAAATTCATAGGAAAGGATAAGTACAGTTTATTTATCTGTATTTATTTATTTATCTGAGGTCTATTTTCTAAACAACCATTCCTTGTAAAAATCTGTAGGGCTTTATCCTTTCTGAAGCAAGATTATTTTGGCATTTTTAGGTTTATTTCCTGAGGAGGAAAATGAAGCCCTTATTGAAAGTTATCTCTCCTAGGACATATCACTTCCCATTTGTCTTTTTTTTTCCTAGCAAAATCGATTCATTGATTTATGTTCCTGATTCAGACTCTTTTTTTTTTTTTTGCATGTTTTTGAGTCTGATAATTATGACTCTTCTCATCAGTGGTTCTGAACATCAGGTTTGAGGTTTATACATTTGTGCATGCTTTTTGAATTCCAGCTTTACTTCTGCATTGTGCAAAGAAATAAGTTGGTTTGACAAGGCTCAATTGTTTTGTAAAACAAAGTAATTAACTAACAAGTAAGAGACACCGCCACACTAGAGAATTCTAGATAATTTACTTTTAAGTATGTTTTAAAGGAAGCTGTAAACCTCAAAAAGAAATTGTCACAGACTGGAGAAGAGTATAGAGATGTGATGATGAAATGCAATTTTGTGGTGTGCTGGATTGAATCCTGGAATACAAACCACCTTAGTGACAAAACTACTGAAGCCTCGATGAAATCTAGATTCTAGTTAATGGTAATACACTAATGTTAGTTGCTTAGCTAGGACAAGTTTACCATAGTTATATAAGATGATAACGTTTGGGGAAATAATGCAGGAATATGGGGACTACTTGTGCCATTTTTACAATTTTTGTGAATCGAAAAATATTTCATGATAAAAGTTTATTTTTAAATTATTGTACCCAGAATTGACCTTTTTCATGGCATTTTGGAATGGTTTTCTATGCTAGAAAATCTGTGCAATGACTAGACTCTCTTGGCTTTAAATACTCATCAAGTTTACTATCAGTAGTAAATTTTCCCCAAATATTATAATGTGATAAAAGGGAGACTATTTCCACAGACAAGCATCAACCACACAATTCATTTTATTCCAATCTGAATAAGGAAGAGTTCTAAGAAAAAACAAATTCATCCTCTATTTTAAATATATTCAACAATTGCTTTAGACAAAACTAGTCCCTTTAAATCCTAAAAAGCAAACCTATATTTTAATATAGCTAATTTTTATTTACTTAAAAAAATCAAATATATTAGTACAGAAATAAAATTCAACTGTGAAAAACTGTTTCTAATATTTTCTTAAGTTTTGCAAAGTAGTGATGAAATAAATGGACAAACTTGTCAAAATTGATCAAACTACATTAGGTTTTTAATATTATCTAAGAGGTGGGCAAACCTGTCAAAGTCAACTAAACTAATCTATATTATTAAAAAAAAATTCAAGTAGAGAGTCTATCAAATTGAATACATGGTATTAATATTTTAATGATATAGAATGCTGTAACTACACAATTTTTTTTTGCAGGCCTTTCACTGCTGTGGCCTCTCCCATTGCAGAGCACAGGCTCTGGACGCGCAGGCTCTGTGGCCATGGATCACGGCCCCAGCCGCTCCAGGGCATGTGGGATCTTCCCGGACCGGGGCACGAACCCATGTCCCCTGCATCGGCCAGCGGACTCTCAATCACTACACCACCAGGGAAGCCCACTACACAATTCTTAAAAAAATATGTTTTACTTAGGATTTTTGGGTGGCGTTTTTGGTAGTTTTCTTTTAACCTAGTAGAAAAGCGCCAACCAGTGTAGTGACGAATATCTGTGCTGTTAAATACTCAACCAAATTATGCTATCAATTCCTAACTTAATGGCGTAAAGAAAATAATCCAAATATCACTGAGAAATCAACTGTTATCTTTGCAATGTCAAATACTTACAGTTGGATAAAAGTACAGATGTTTTAAACTTGTCTCAACTTATGGCATTTGCTAGATTCTACTTCTATAAAGAAGTAGAATGCCATTTTGTGTGTGTGTGTGTGTGTATGTGTGTGAAATACCAAAATAATCATGTATCAAAAATATTCTCAGTAATAAATTTTTTCTAATAAAAATTGTACAAGTCTAACTTTATAACCATTGAGGAGGCAATACCTTTGACTGGGTACCAAAGAGTGGAAAAAAAAACAGTGGTAAGTTCATATATATATATATATATATATATATATATATATATATATATGGTACTACATATAAAATGTACTCTCTCCATCATCCTTCACTGCATCATAAGTCTACTGAAAAAAAAAAACCTTTAACAATAAGTATATCTTGAAATTATTGAAATATTTTTATTGTGAAAAGCATTCGTAACACATAGAAGTTCACTGGGTAGTTCTTAGTGCAGTTCTTAAAGTTGTCAAATTTAAAGTGGAGATTTTCTTTTACAAAATATGTGTTGGAAATTTGCTGATTTTAATAAGTACTATTACTAGATACTGCTTAGCTGCTAGTTACAAAAAAATTACTATCTATTCCTTTGAAGTGAAGATAAGGTTTTAAATAAGCCTCTTTTTGAAAGAAACAATTGTCATGGAGACAATATTTTTGAAAACAAGTAGTATTTGGAAATGTTTCTATAATTATATAATTTTCTTCCAGAAATGGTATCATCTGTAAAAACTTTTTTTGTCCATGTAAAACACTTAAAAAGAGATTTCTAACCTGTTTAAAAATCTTTCAAATTAAGAGTGTCATTGGGTTTTGAATGCACTTGATAAAAATATTAAAATGCAACAGAATCTAAATCTAGTTGACACTTGAACAATGCAGAAGTTGGGGCACCAAGCTTCTGTGCAGTAGAAAATCTACATATAACTTCACAGTCTGCCTTCCTTATCTATGATTCTGTACCCACAGATTCTACCAACCTCAGATCATGGAGTATCACAGTACATACAAAGTGAAAAAAATCTGTGTATAGATGGACTGGTGCAGTTCAAATCCATGTTGTTCAAGGTAAAATGTAGTGTGAAAAAATAATGGATGGACTTAGGGAAGTTAGAAGGTACTAGCTGAATTTTAATTAAAATTTTCAAACAATTGAAATGTAGAATAAAGAAATTTGTGACAACAAAAGTAAAAATAGATATAAATTGAACTACATCGAAATTAAAAAGCATGCCTCAAAGGGCACAGTAAACCTACAAAATGGGAGAACATATTTGCAAACCATATATCTGGTAAGTGGTTAATATCCAGAATTTATAAAGAACTCCTACAGCTCAACAACAAAAAACTGATTAAAATAATGAGCAAAAGGATTGAATAAACATTTTTCCAAAGGAGATACGCAAATGAGCAGCAAGCACATGAAAAGATGATAACATCTCTAATCATTAAGGAAATAAAAATAAAAAGCAAAGTGAGATGCCACCTTACAACAATTAGAATGACTATCATTAAAAAAAAAATAAGTGTTAACAAGAATGGGGAGAATTAGGCATCTTTGAGCACTGTTGGTCGGAATGTAAAATTGTCTAGCTGCTATGGAAAGCAGTATGGCAGTTACTCAAAAAATTAAAAATAGAATTACCATATGATCCAGCAGTTCTGCTTTTGGATATATACCCAAAAGGATTGAAAGCAGGGTCTCAAAAAGATATTTGTATACCCATGGTCATAGTAGCAGTATTCACAATAGCCAAAAGATTGGAAGCAAACCAACTGTCTGTCAATGGATGGATGGGTAAACAAAGCATGGTATATACATGAAATGGAATATTATTCAGCCTTAAGAGGATGAGAACTGTGACACATGCTATAACATGGATAAATCTTGAGGACATATGCTAAGTGAAATAAACTGGTTGCAAAAAGAAAAACACTTACATGAGGTACCTAGATCAGTCAAATCACAGAGATACAAAATAAAATGGTGGTTGCCAAGGGCTTGGGGAAGGGGAAATTGGAAGTTGCTTAATGGGTATATAGTTTCAGTTTTGCAAGATGAAAAAATTTCTGTAGATTTGTTGCACAGCAATATGAATGTACTTCACACATTTAAAACTGGTCACTGTGGTCAATTTTATGTTATGTTCACACAACTAAAAAAAACTTTTATAATATTTACAAGTTAAATATTTTAATATTAAAAATATGTGTTTATATAATCAAAAAGAATTGGTTTGTAATTCTTCCATCAGAAATACGTAATGTTGTGAGGTGTCTTTTTCAGCTATGATAACCAGTATCATCAAATACAGAAGAAAACAAAGTTTGTTTAGATTTCTGAATTGCTTTTTGCATGTTTTTTTTTTGTTGTTTTTTTTTTGTTTTTGCGGTGCGCGGGCCTCTCACTGTTGTGGCCTATCCCGTTGCGGAGCACAGGCTCCGGACGCGCAGGCTCAGCGGCCATGGCTCACGGGCCCAGCCGCTCTGCGGCGCGGCATTTGGGATCTTCCCGGACCGGGGCACGAACCCGTTTCCCCTGCATCGGCAGGTCGACTCTCAACCACTGCGCCACCAGGGAAGCCTGCATGTTTTTTTAAAATTGAAGTATAGTTGATTTACAATATTCTATTAATTTCAGGTATACAACATAGTGAGTGATACAATATTTTTTTACAGTTCATACTCTATTTAAAGTTATTATAAAATATTGGCTATATTCCCTGTGCTGTAAAATAATTCCTCGTAATGACTGTATGTTCATTGAAAAATTTTAAAAATAATGAAGCAACCACATTCATCATTAATACATTATTAATGGTACCTTTTAGTGAAAATATTCAGTGTTATTGATAAATACAATAATTGTAAAATAATTTAACTATATCTCAACTTTTAAATTCATATTTTTATAGTACACATAATTAGCACATTTATATGTTAATATATATGAATATGTATAATACATAGATCACGTTATAAATAAATATGCATCTATTGAAGTTCTACTCTTAAAATATTATGGAGGCAAATATCAAAATTCTATTATCTAGATTCCATTATCTAGAACACATAAAATAATTCCAAACTGGAGTTTGCCACACAGGCACTCATACCTTGCATATAAAAATTCAAAAAGTGATTGTTTTGAGATACCTAGAATGGATGTGAGATTTGGCTGTACATTTAGAACTTCTTGGTGAGTGAGGTATTTTAGCTGACACTCAACTGTCGTAACATGAAGCTATGACTCATTTCTGTTAAATTTCTTTCACTTTTACTCTTCAAGTATGTAAAAATTACACAGGTCAGGTTAATAGTTTCATATTAAAATTATAATTAATGATCTCAGTTGGCCCCAAATCTTACCCAATAATTAGACTAAATATTTTTAACCCTTCATTCTTCCATTCTCTGAGAAGATTCTTTTATACCTTCTCCTCACTTTTAAAACCCCTGATGTTTCCTCTCATTATGGTGCTCAGGAAATCTTTCTCTTTCCCTGAGAAAATACAACCAATCAAGAGAGAATTTATACAAGCCTCCACCATCACCAAGTGTACCAGTGTATCTGTACCTTTCCTTCTAATACTATGAATAAAAAAAATACGTTCTTCTAGAAAGGCCAGCTCCTCTCTTGCACTAGATCCCTAATATTGTCCCTAGAATACTATTCTAACAATTCTCATTTCTCTTTGATGTGTGATTATTTTTCCCTTGTCTGTTGGATTAATCCCATCAACAAACACACACATATCCTATAAACAAACAAAAATTCCCTCTCTGTATTCAAATTCCTCTCCATCTAACATCACTCTATAACATGAGTGTTTATACATGCTATCTCCTACCCTGCTCATTTATTGTTTTTTGAACCCACTGCAATTAGACTTTCTCCCCTAGAACTCTAGTAAAATAGCTCTGGTCAAAATCAACAACCTCCCCATTGCTAAATGAGCAGTTTTCAGTTTTCATCTTCACACAGCCAAGAGTATTGGATCACTTCTTTCTTGAAACATTTTCTTCATTGGGCTTCAAGGAAAACATATTCTCCTAAGTTTTTCTCCTTATTACCTTTGCTAACTCTTCTGTTTTCTTTTTTTCCTGACCCCAATTTTCACTCAGTCCTTTGATGATTTCATCTAATCTTATTATGTTACATTCTATTTATACAATGATAATTCCCAAATTTGCATCTCCAGCACAGACATGCTACTAAAATTCAGATTTCTATATTCAATTGCTTCCCCAACATCTGCACTTGCATACCTCATAGGCAGCTCAAACTTTCATTTCCAGAATCAAATACTAATTCTCTGAAGTCTTATTTTTCTCGATAAGTATCTTCATCATCTTTGGAGGCACTCTTGATTTCTCTTTTTTGTTTCTCTCACCACATCCAATCTGCTAGAGAAGCCTTTTGGTTCTACCATGAAAATATATGAGTCTGTCTACTTCTTGCTTACAAGTGTAAGGATTAACACCTATAATAATCAAGTTATATTCTAAGGTAGCTTTTATTTGTTGCCTGGTAGTTTGCAGTTGGCTCAGAACTGATTTACCACTATTGCCTTTTATCTGTCCTCTACAGTCAATTCATCACACAGAAGCCAGCAGTTTCTTTTAAAATGTTATACCATGCTAGTTACTTATTTGGAATCTCCTGGTATGTTGCTATATCATACAGATTAAAAAAACAAAGTCCCTAGTATGTGCTTCCAGCCCTTACCTCCTCTCCCAACCCCCATGTATCTGACATCATCTCCCACAGATCTCTTACCTTCTTCTTGGCAGCCACAGTGGCATCTTTGCTGGGTTTTGTCTGGAATCTTCCCCCAGAGCTCCTTGGCTTATTTTCTCACCTCATTCAGATCTGTGCTCAAACGTCACTTTATAAATAGTGCCTTCCCTTACCACTGTTCCTAAACTAGTAACCTCATATGCATCTCTCCCTCTGTTTCCCTCCCCCCCCACTCCATTCTTTTTCTCCTTAGCACTTATTTCTACTTGACTCTTCTCTATTTTATCTTTTTTCCTGTCTTTCCCTCAAAATTATGTTTTATCAGAGTAGATATTTTTATTTATCAGGGTAGATATTCAGGCTCACTGCTGTATTCTTTGTGCCCAGCACAGTTCTTTATGCACAGTAGTTATCCAATAAACATTTGTCAAATAAATTGAGAAAAGTATTGAAATTGATAATATGTGTTCTACTTCTTAATGTACTGAAATACATTACTCTTTTTTTTTCTTTAGTAGTGGCTTGTCAAATAAGAAATTGTACATTATCGCTTGCCTTGTTTAGTATAAAGAAGTTGGATCAATAGGGAGTGGTGAGGGCTTCTTTAATCTATAAAATTCTCTATAACTAAAAATTTTAAATTGCCAGCTGGGCTGATCATTGGAGAAGAAAATTACCAGACAGCTAGGCGCTATTTTTTTTGTTTTTGTTATTAAGAGTTATTTTCAAATGTAAAGATGAGCAACTTTTGTAATTGTAGTAACAATATTCATAAATGTGAAATTGCAATACTCAAAAATATATGTGTATTTTAATTTCAGGCCACTTTTATTTCATACTATACATACTATAACATAAAAGCTGTTTCCAGTCAGATGATGTCAGAAGGCTATAGATGTTGAAAAAAGAACAGAAAATACAAAATCTCTTGCAGACCCTTTTGCTATTAGCTGAAGGTATTAGATAACCATAGCTATAGCTATGACTAAGGTACATGGCACATTAAAAAAATAAATCCTGGTTCTACCACACTTACTGCTATGGTAGGTACTGGCACTACCATAGCACTAACTAAATTTTCACAAACCAAGATATCTGACTTCCATGTAACAGAAGTATGAATAGCAGATGGTTGTGAGGGAGCAAATTTTGGATAATTTGTAAGAGGATCTTTTTCTATGACTTTCTAATTAAAGTTTTTGGCTGGATTGAATTGCAAAGTCATAGCATGTTTTTATGCAACTTGCTTTATTAGCATAATATACAGATGACATTTGCAAAGATTATATATACAGGATAAGAATAAGTATTTCTAAAGCACACATAACTGAATAGTGAGACTTGGTAACCATGAAGTCACTGGAGTTCAAATTTCTTGAATGTTAGGTTCCTAATACTAAAAGAAATAATCCCTTCAACTTGGAATGCAGGAAATGTAGTGTCAAATCCTGGCTCTGCCACTACCTAAATGACTTACTTTGGCCAAGTTACTTAATCTTCTGAGTTTTGGTTTTGTCATTTAAAAATGGGGACAATAATATCTACTTAAGTGAATTGTTCAGGTATTTAAATAAAAGTGTGTCTAAAGTTCTTAGCATACTGACAAGTATATACAAAGTACACAATAAAATTTATCTATTTTCATCATAAATTAGGCAACAAATGTATAGTTGAGGAAACAGATGCCTCCTATCTAGATATATTCTCTTCACTTTTTAATTTTTTTGTTTATTCACCAAAATTGTATTAAAAGCATACATGAATATGATTTAGTCACTTATTTAATAAAATTTTATTCTCTAAATTTTCCTACATCTCCATCAATCCCATGATCATTTTTTGTCCATAGCTTTGATTTCCTGGTGCTCTATCCCTTGCCCAGAAAGCCTGCCCTTCTGAATGCCCAACTACCCAGATCCTAGCTGTGTTGGAAGGTATACGTTGAGTCTCAATTTGCCCAATTATCTTTCTCTGATGGTTGAGCTTCTCTTCTCTCCCTGCTGTTAGGTATTTATTCTCAGTCCTAAGAAGGTCAGCACTTTGTTTTTTCTTTTTCTTTTAAAATCATAGTGGGGAATGTACAAGATTTATGGTTGTAATATATGGATTCAATCTTATCACTTATTCATGTAAGGCAATCAAGATGAGGGTGGATTCTTTTATACAAAACAGTCATAGTATTAGCTCTCTAAATGCGTTTGAGTACCGGTCGGTTAAAAATCACTGGTAAAAACAAATTGTATTGTTGCTATAACTGTATTAGTGTTGTTTCTTGTAAACTTGAGTGAAAACATTTTAAAAATACAGAAATAAGGATAATAATTTTTTTCTAATTTTCTTATGCAGTGAAAAGTATTATTGATATTTTGTTGCATATTATCTTCCTATATATAATATGTATATGAATGCACATGTATACTTCTAAAATCAAAAATAATATATCTAATGAACTGCTTTTTAAATAGTTAATGTTTGACTACTTTTTCCCCAGACTCCTTGGTAATCTGTTAGTGGGAGATCTTTGTGGCTGTCCCCTCGCCTCCTCCAGTGACACAGAACCCTACAAGTCTCAGCCATGTGTGAGTGCATCTCCATTCATGTTGGCCAGGCCGGTGTCCCCATCAGCAATGCCTTCTGAGAGTTCTACTGACTGGAACACGACATCCAGCCCAATGGCCAGATGTCAGGTGACAAGACTATTGGGGGAAGGGATGACTCCTTCAACACCTTCTTCAGCGAGACAGGCACTGGCAGGCATGTGCCCACAACAGTGTTTGTAGACCTGGAACCCACGGTCATTGATGCATTTTGCACTAGCACCTACTGCCAGCTCTTCCACCCTGAGCAGTTCCTCACAGGCAAGGAAGATGCTGCCAATAACTATGCCCGCAGTCACTACCCCATTGGCAAGGAGATCATTGACCTTGTCTTGGACCAGATTTGGAAATAGTATACAGGTCTTCAGGGTTTCTTGGTTTTCCACAGCTTTGGTGGGGGAACTGGTTCTAGGTTTACCTCCCTGCTGATGGAACGTGTCTCTGTTGATTATGGCAAGAAGTCCAAGCTGGAGTTCTCCATTTGCCCAGCACTCCAGGTTTCCTCAGCTGTAACTGAACCTTACAACTCCATCCTCACCACACACACCACGCTGGAGCACTCATTGTGCCTTCATGGTAGACAATGAGGCCATCTATGACTTCTGTTGTAGAAACCTCGATATTGAGCACCCAACCTACACTAATCTTAATCACTTCATGAGCCAAATAGTGTCCTCCATCACTGCTTCCCTGAGATTGGATGGAACCCTGAATATTGATCTGACAGAATTCCAGACAAGCTTGGTGCCCTTATCCCCACATCCACTTCCCTCTAGCTACATATGCCCCTGTCATCTCTGCTGAGAAAGCCTACCATGAGCAGCTTACTGTAGCAGAGATCACCAATGCTTGCTTTGAAACAGCCAACCAGATGATGAAATACAACCCTCACCATGGTAAATACATGGCTTACTGCCTGTTGTACCATGGTGATGTGGTTCCCAAGATGTCAATGCTGCCATTGCTACCATCAAGACCAAGCATACCATCCAGTTTGTGGACTAGACAGGCTTCAAAGTTGGCAATAATTACCAGCCTCCCACTGTGGTACCTGGTGGAAACCTGGCCAAAGTACAGCTTGCTCTGTGCATGCTGAGCAGCGCCACAGCCATCGCTGAGGCCTGGGCTTGCCTGAACCACAAGTTTAAACTAATGTATGACGAGCGTGCCTTTGTTCAGTGGTACGTGGGTGAGGGCATGGAGTAAGGAAAGTTTTTTGAAGCCTGTGAGGACATGGCTGCCCTTGAGAAGGTTTACAAGGAGGTTGGAGAGGAGGTGGGAGAGGATGAGGGTGAAGAGTATTAACCTGTCTGCTACAGTTTTACACTCTTGTCTTAGGGTTGTCTTATTTGTGTTCTGTGGAGCTGCCCTTTGTGGCCCTATTTTGTCAATAAAAGTGATGTTTCTATTTTCAATGTCAAAATAAATAACTAGTTAATGTTCAATGCTAAGAGACCAGGTTGGAGACTAAGAACAAATTAATAGATATTCATTGCCTATCCACAAACAGTGCAGAGATGCTACAGGCTCTGACGTACCATCTCCATATATTCATGAGAGCTCATTATTAATGAATCTTGAAATTGTGTCAAGGCAAATAAAGTTTTCAGATCAACTTCACGAAATTAGTTAGGGTGGGCATATGCAAGCAGCGTTTCACAAATTATATGTGAAAAATCATATAGCTTTATAGCATACATTTCTTTAGAAGACACAAATTTGACAATCATACAGTTGAAAATGAACCCATCGATTCAAAATTTAAAAAGACATATTCTTTGTTCTTTGTTATCTCTAAGCTAAATAAAACTGCGTGGTATTTGTATCCTCCCTATGGAGAGGAAAGGCTGCATCTAATTGGGGATAAACCAATGCAGAACCATTCAGATAATTAACTCTTAAAAACATAAATAGCTCATCTTCAGGAACATATGCCTGGAACCTAGTGGGCACTCAGAAGATTATCACCACATGATAATAGAGCTTTAAATTTCTCTGATTATACTCAATCAGGATTTCTTTAGAATTCAAGATATTAAAGTAGTTCATTGTATTCTGGTGCAGGAATCTCCACTAGAGTCTTAATTCCTTATTAAAGGCTATTTATTACAACATAAATTCAGGTTATTCTTATAGTAGAGGAAAGACAAGTTGGAATCTAGAGAAACTATAGCTAAGAGGCCAATGGATACTGGTTATAGGAATTTAAGGGAAGAGGCATTTTTCCATGAGATAGCCTTGGCAATATGTCAATTTCCTATTATTCTAAGGAGCAGGAAAATAAAAGATTTAGATCCTAAACACCCATACAAAGATAGAAAAACTGTATTTGTAATGGGCATTTTTTTTTACTATATATTTTTGAAATCAGTGTCTAGCTTATTCTAGCACTCAATTTAGTTTTGGATTAAAAAAACACAATTTTGTAGATTCAACCTAGAAAAAGAAGTGCATGATGTCACTTGTTTTTGTGTCTGGCTTATTTTCACTCAGCCTAATGTCCTCTAGGTTCATTCATGTTGTTGCCAAAGGCAAAATCTCCTTGAAGATGTACAAGCAGAGAGTAAAACTGGGGAGGGGAGGTGGGGAAAATGGGGAGATGTTTGTCAAAGGACATAAAGTTGCAGTGATGCAGGATGAAGAAGTCTAGAGATCTAATGTACAGTATGATGACTATAGTTTTTTTTTTAACATCTTTATTGGAGTATAATTGCTTTACAGTGTTTTAATTTCTGCTGTCAGAAATTTGCTGACAGAGTAGATTTCTTGTGGCCTCATCACATGCACAAAATGGTAACCTTGTGAGGATCTGATATGTTAATTAGCTTGACTAGTAATCATTTCACTCTATGTATATCAAATCATAAATGTATCCAACCTTTATTAAAAGTAAAAATACTTCGTATTTTTTGTTTAAAGTAAATTAGAGTATGAATAAATTAATGAGTAATCATTTCAACAGATGATCTTTAAATCTTAACAACGAAAAGAACAGCTCTCTAATTCTTGGATATTATTTTTAAATATATGAAATTATAAGGGAGGGAAAGAGAAATTAACCAATATTCCCAATATACATATAATTACTATGAAACTGTAGAGTAGGCACAATACCATTCTCATGATTGCTAATTTCTTCCACTACTAAACTTTTCCAGGACTAAAAACTGAATGATTATAGCCCTCACCAAGTTTCATTTTATTTTCTTAAGTAAAACAATTTCACTTTAAACATGTTCTCAAAGATGAGAAAACTACATTATATTGGAAAGTGCACTGGGTGTGAAGTGGTGGCATGGCTTTTGTTTTTGTTTGTTTTTTAATCTTGGTTCTACCACCTGATAGTTATAAAATTCTGGAAAAATAACGTTTTTGTCCTATACAGTAAAATGAAGGGAGAGGATAAGAGAGATAAATATTTTATTTATTCCTCATTCCAGCCATATGATTTGGTACTATGAGGGGCAGTACAGTTCAATAATTAATAGTACAGGCTCTGTGGTCAGGCAGCCCTATATCACCAGTAAATGCCAATCAACCACAGAGTCCTGAAGAGTCAAGACCGCCTGACAGAAAAGTACATGCCTGTCCCAATCTAACCTTCTGTGGTCTAATAAAAGGATGACTGTGGGAACTAATTAAACAGCATTGGAGAAAGAAGAACAATATCCATCCTTTACAACCGTTAATATTTCTGCTTATGAACAATACTGTGAAACTGTGATTGTTTTTCCCAAAACTGCCTGTGTAGAATTCAGAATTTGTTTCTACATTTGTTTGGTGCATGATACTGGAATGCTGCCTATGAAAAATGAATATTTTCAGTAAGAAGTATGTTTCTCTCACATCAGTTCAATTTAGCCTTATCAGAAAAAGTCAGAAAAGGGTACTATTCAATAATGAGAAATATATGTGGCTTAGAGTCACACAAATATAAGCTACTTCTGGGTGATTTACAGGAATAGTAGAGAAATCAGTGTTTTAAAACAGATATAGCAGTATGAAAATAAGAAAAATATGCTTCTTCCTGAAAAATAATTTAGTTTTTTAAAGGATATCTTACAAATTATATATATATATAAATATTATATATATATTTATTTAAAAGAATTCATCATTGTTGTCTGATCACTTTTTCTCTTTTAAATAAGCATCTTTCTCCTCGGAAGAAAAGCTAATAGGAGATTTACCATCTATTTTTCCAGCAAAACTTTTATGTAGAAGTGTGAGCAACTGTTTAACAAACATAAAACATTACTCTCAAACAGCACCAAATGCTTCAGGTTGTGTTGTAACTATCTTGGATGGACTTTTGCACAAAGTTCCAATAGATATCTATATATCAGCTAACTCCAACACTTCTTATCTCTGTCACCTTTCACTACCTTGAGATGCTAAATCAGTTTAACAATCAATTCTTTTTGAAATAATACCTATTATTCCTCTAACTTATGCTCCCACTTCTGTCCTCTCTGCCAGATTTATGCTTTTTTGACCTGTTAGCTGGTTTCACTATAAATCAACTACAATGGATATTCTTTCTGTCCTTTCTTTCCTTTTCTTATACAAACCCTAATCTCTGCGAAATCAGTGCCCTCTCCTGTGGTCCATTCAACTTCATGTTGATGAGCTTCTAGCAATCACACATTGATGGCAGGGATGAGGCTATCAAGAACAGGAATGCAGATGTTGTTCTTATGATAGTTACTATTTCAAACTATTAATCTTTCATTCTTGAGAGAAACTTGAATTCAGATCATCTGGTCATAATACTGTCTTTCTCACTGTCTTTCTCTTACTCACTGAAGATTAAGTCACTGGCCTTATGGATGTCTTTAAGTACCACCATTATCTTAGGAGATAAGTGTCTTCATTAATTGATATTTAATCCACATGTTTTATAATTGTTTCTCTTCCTCAACATCAATGGCTCTAAGCTTCATGCCACATACATCCTCATATACCTCTTGGCAACAACCTAAAACTTTGTCATAATCCAGAAATAGCCAATTAATATTTATACTACAAAATTCCATTATCTGATCTCATGCTTTTCTAGTTCTCAGTCTCTCCTATTCAATATATCTACTTTTTAAACTCAGAGACATCCCTTTTTTTCACCAACCTGTTTCCTACCAATCTATTAGCTATATTCTAGCTTTCCTTTCTTCCTCATTCAGGATTCGAAAGCATGTCAATTGCTGTTGTAATTGTTTTTATTGCTGATTTTCTTATCTGCAAGTATCTCTCAAGCTTTGTCACCTAGCTCATTTAGCTGAAAAAAGTCAAAATGATACAAAATTATGACATAAAAATCCTTCTTAGTACCATTTCAAAACTTGCTTAACATGTGTATTTCCAAGAATAGAGAGTTTTTAAGGTTTAAAATTGAGAGAAACGTACACAGACTTCTCATATACTCCCTGTCCTCACACATGCATAGCCTCACCCGTCATCATTTTTTACAAGAATGGTCATTTTTTTCTTTTGAACCAAAGATGAACCTACACTGACACATCATAATCATCCAAGTCCATAGTTTACATTATGTTTCACTCTTGGTGTTGCACATTCTGTGGGTTTGGACAGAAGTTTAATAACATATATCCATCATTATCAAACAGTATTTTCACTACCTAAAAAGCCTCTGTGGTCCACCTATTCATCTCTTCCCTTTACTTGCCCGTCCCCCACAATCACTGAACTTTTTCTCCCTAGTTTTGCCTTTTCTGGGATGTCATATGGTTTAAGTCATACAGTATGAAGTCTTTTCAGATTAGCTACTTTCACTTAGCAATAGGCATTTAAGTTTCTTTTATGTCTTGACAGTTCATTTCTTTTTAGCTTTGAATGATATTCCATTGTATGGATTTTCTACAGTTTATTTATGCATTTACGTACTGAAGGACATCTTAGTTGTTTCCAAGATTTGACAATTATGAATAAAGCTGCCGTCAACACATGTATGTAGGTTTTTGTGTAAGCTACACAACTTGGGGTAAATAACAAGAAGCAGAATTGCTGTATCATATAGTAAGAGTACATTTTGTAAGAAACTGCCAAACTGTCTTCCAAAGTGGTAGTACCATTTTGAATTCTCACCAGTGTGTACAAAAACTATAGTTAAGCATATTTAAAAAATAGGAATATCTACCGAATTGATTTTTATTTGCTACACATAATATCTGTGCAAAGAAAATAGTTTTTTTTTAATTAAATATATTTATGCTAATTTTTCTTTCTTTTTTTTTTTT